>NW_026705867.1:0-300000 GCF_029867415.1 Vicia villosa | reverse complement strand
TCTCCTTGTAACCCGCCCTTGCGAATTTCATGAAAACCTCTGCATCTCCGCGTCCTATCGCTGCATATTTCACCATGCTGTATACTCTTAATGGCTGTTTCCTGCACATACAATCAGCATTCACATAACAAAGATCAAGACGTGAAAAACGAAGAGTGGAAAAAATAATATATATGCACCTGAGACCAACACTGTGAGCCAGTCCTTCGGTAAAAGAATGGCTTGAATTGGCTTTCTCGACTGGTTCGCAAAAAGTGGCCAACGCTGGATTGTCAATGGAAGATACACAAACTTGTTTTGCATGGTTTGGCCACACAAACATCTTATTCACATGGATCAGTGGTTGCATCCAAGCCTTTCCACTACCCTTCTTAGCATATAGAACACAGCCTTTGTTCCAACTTTCAGAATTCGGAGAAGTTAGCTTCGATACAATCCTATGATACCGATGTTGATAGCCTAACCACTCTTTCCTCATTGGATAATTAGGACAACCAAGAACACCAAGCACCACTTCTCCATCTTCTATGAGTGCTAGAGCTACAGCATATTGATCTCCGCGAACAAACCCGAGCGTGCCATCAACAGGATCCAGTACCCAAAATCTTCCAGACGGGCCACCGGTTGAGTTACAACGACTAATGATTTCGAGAACTTCTGAAGTCGTTAGTGATGATTTTGGCTTCTCAACACCAAATCGAGGCGCGTCAGCTAGGCATTCGTTCACAGTGTTAACCACCGACTCTAATAAATCAGATGCATTAGATTTGGAGAGAGTATGAACATCTTCTTCAGCTACAATTGAGATGTTCTCGCTTCCTAGACACTCGGATAATATCCAGCTGACAACTGCTTGGACACTCCAATCTATTCAAAAAGCATAACGAAGTTTTACGTACAAAACTCAGAAAAATTTTAACCATCATACAATCAAAGTAGTACAGAAATATACTGAAAGACGCAACAAGAGTTTAGCGATAGCTCATCATACATTGGAACTTAACAATGAGAGGCTTGCTTAGGAAACAAGATAAGGTCGTCGAATTCAAGAGCGTGGGAGCAACCGTGAAAGAAAACAGAACCAGGTGTATATATGAAAAAAAGGCAAAAACTCTAGTTGTCAAATCGCGGCAAAAGCAATACAGCATATCAGATTCAGAACATAAACAAAATCAATGTTGTTCGGCTATACGCTATTTAATACAAAGTATTGTCAAATAGCGGCGCTGCATTACTATCGTGTAACAGAATCTGCTATTTTCCGCGACCTGCAGCCGATGAGGCGATTTTCCTTACTTATGACATGCTCCTATTCTCCTTATTCGGAACCGCCGCGATAATTTAAAGAATAATACTAAGATTCTATCCAGTTTCACACATATTTGTTACAATTATTTATGTTGCACGGACACTCCAAATATGACTCTGACACTGACACGGCGACAACTTTACTGTTTTGGTATAGAATTCCAGCAACAACTTTACTATTTCTCTTAATAAGAAATGTTTTTTGTCATGAATTAACAGAGAAAAATCATAAATTAAACTCACCCTATCATCAACAACAATAAAATCAGAGCAAAAAAAGAACAACCCAATTGAGGAAAAGGACTCACCAGCAACAGTAACAGGAGAATTATCATCCTTAGACTGAACCTGATGATTGGTTTTAGAAATCAAAATGTCCTGAACTCTCTGACAAAGTGAACAAGCCATTTGCACTGCTCTAACAGCAACATCCAATTCCTTGGAATAATCTTCTTCTTCTTCTGACTCTGATTCTGAGAAAAGATTCGATTTTTTCTGACCCTCTTCCTCCATGACAGGTGAGGAACAAGTTTGGTCGAATTTCGAGACAAAACAAATGCGGCTTCTTGAGATGGAACATGAACCTCGTACAAGTGGCTGAGGTTGTACAACGTGGGTGAATGTGAATTCATGGTTGTTGTTGTTGTTGTATGTTGTTGTTTGCGGCAAGAACATTGGTGGTGAGATAAGTGTGCTAGAGAAAGACATGTTGTGTACACACTACGCAACACACACACATCAAATTGTGTTTCAATCTTAGAGTTTGGTATCAATATTGAATGTTAATAGTAGTGAATTTTTTTTTTTTTTTTAATGTTGAAAATTGATATTGAAACAAAACTGAGTGGAAGATGAGGAATGATAGTTACTCAGACATCACTAACCTTACCCTAATGTATCATATACTATTTATTTATTTATTTGATAAAATTGCATTGAGGTCCATTCAATGAGGGCTTAGGGTTACTTTTCATTTTTATATTTGTTTGACCAAATGGCATCACTCATTCAATGGAGAATAGTGAATGAAAAAACCAATGGAAAATAATGATTTGTCATGTCTACTAGGTAAATCATGTTTGGAGAGCAAGTTGAGAATATAAGTGCTGATTCGAAAAAAAATAATTAAATCGACAATCTAAATTAAATTAAATTAAATTAAAATAAATTAAGAACAAAATTTAGGTAAAATTTTTTATGCGTGGTTATCTAATAAAAATATGACAAGTATAAAATTTTCTATTATACGAATGCAAATGTTTCCTATTTTCATTCACTAAATGATAGTTAAGTATATTTGTCATATTTTTATTGAAAAATAGTAAGAAGTAAACCTAAAGAATTGTACCTAAGTTTTGTCCTAAAATTAATTGTTTATGGTTTGATTCTGAAGCCAAACCAAATAAATTAAAATCAATGTGGTTTGGTTTGATTTTTTGTTTTAGATTTTAGAAACTGTTAAACCGATAAACCAAATCAATGAAGATAATTACGCTCTAAAATATCGTTTGGTCAAATTTTTTCCGTATAAAAGTTACTTTTAAGGTAAAGTTGAAAATAAAGCTTTATAAATAAAATTAAAGTTGTTTGGTAATATTTATAATTTTTCAACTTTAAATTTTTTAAAATTAAATCGTTTGATATATATATATATATATATATATATATATATATATATATATATATAATTTAATATATATATATATATATATATATATATATATATATATATAATTTAATATATAAAAGAAATAATTAAAAAAAATGAGAAAATAATAAAATATAATTTTTCGTCCAAATTCAATGCAATATTTGATGTAAAATAGTTACGAAAGAGATGTTTAAAATAATAAAATGTTATATATATATATATATATATATATATATATATATATATATATATATATATATATTTATATATAGAAATATTTTACACAAAAATATATACAAATTAAAATAAAATACTACTATATTATTAAAAGATATAAAATATGTTAAGAAAATTAAATGAATATTTTTTATAAATATTTGAAAATATGTGAAGATAATGTTGACATGTGAATGAACAATTTTTTTGAATTAGATAAAATAAAATAATATAGGAAGAATTATGAAAATGTATATTGAAGTAAAGAATTAAAAAAAAATTATGATAATGTGATAGTATGAATTGTGGTAAGTGGGATTCTAAGATATATAGTTATGTAAAAGTAAATATTCCGAAAAGTTATTATAAAGTTATTTTCAACAGCTTTAGTAGAAGCTTTTTAAATTGTATTTTTATTCTTATAATAAAAGTTATCTTTTTTATAAGGAGTTTTTTCTAAATATTGTTTGACCTTACCTGTCCTTTAAACTAGAAGATAAGTCAACAAAAAGTCAGGCCAAACGATACCTTAATCTTTTATTCCACCCATCATTAAGTTCAAATTTTATATTTATCCAACCTTCTTCATTTTATTTTCACTTTCTTCCTTTCAACAAATATGCATCTAGAACCAAACTCCTAAACATAGAAAATAGAAATCATAAGTCACAAAAATTTGTTTTCACTGAACTACTTTTCTAGGTGTCCCTCTCAACTGTTGCTCTCACTACTCTCATTATGATATGTTATGGTCGCCTTCTTCATATTCAAGTTCTCTTCATTAATTTTCATAATTTCTTTCCTTTTTTTGTTTCTTCTTCTTCAACAAAACTCCTTCTAGTCTTGTTACAAAATAGTTTTTATGTGTATTTGAGGTGGCAATATGTTAATTGATGCGTGTTTTGTTGTGTTCTATTTGTTAAGCTCTCAAATCTATTTCCAACATTCTAATGTCAAGTGTCAATTTTTATATTTGATAGTGAATTTATTTCATGAAGCAATGAAATCATGTCACTGTTTCATAGTATGGATTAAGAGTAATTTGTAAATTGTTTAAAATAATAGAACATAAAATAAATTATATGAAATGTATTATTTTAAAAAAATAATAGCATAAAATACATTGAAAAATACGATAGTGAAGAATACATCGACGATTATAATGTTTGAAAAAAATACTAAAAATCGATCAACCAAACCAAACCAAACCAAATCAAATCAGTTAGCTTGGTTCGATTCCATTTTGTTTGAAGAATGCAATTTTTTTATCAATTTTAATTTAATTTTTTTCAAACCTCCTCATTTTGTCTAATTTTCTTTTGAATAATCAGTGATAGGAAAAGAAGTTAAGGCCCAATAGGACTCATTTCAAAATACAATATAAAGAAGTGGGAACTTCTTCTTTCCACAAATTTGTATTTGACACCTCCATACACTTCCATAAAAATTCCATATTTTCCTTTTATATTAAAAAATGGAAAATTTGTTAAACTAAATTAAATTGATTTTTCTGGATTCTTTTAAACTTTTTTAATTCTGAGTTTTTCTTAATGTTTTTCTTTAGTTTATATAGGATATACACAAATCTAATATAAATGCATTACTATTTTTTTTCTTTCATTTATCACCAGATTTTCTTAAAAATCCAGGATAAAATGTGGGGATGGTGCTGATTTTGTAGGAAAATTATATAGAAATGCATAGTTTTATGCTAGAAAATTTGAAAAATCTAGTATACTTTTGGAATGTCACTTCACTTTGCAAAATAACTGGTTTGGATGGGGAGTGGCACCGAACTTTTATAAAATCTCATAATAATTTTTAAATTATTAATATTTCTTTTTGTTTATTAATGAGACACGACATATTATAAAAATATAATTTCAACATAAACATATTATTACATAAAATTTGCATAAACTTAACGTGTAATAAAGTTAACATAAACTTAACATAGTATAATCTCCGATATAAGATATGGTTTTCTTATATTTTAAATTTCCATTTTAATATAATTTGATCTTCAAAGCCGTCAAACAAGTCACACAAACCTTATTAATTAATCTAAAACAAATCTGATTAAATCTCAATCAGAAATTTCACACGAAACAACATTCATCTTTGCTTGCTGATAAGGGTCAGATCCTCTTACCTTTTATCCTGATATCTATTGCTCTTGGATCTTTAAAGTTACGTTCACGCATAGGGATGACCTTGTTCATACAGACATTTGGAAGGACTTCTGTAATACAGGTAAATATATTACTCGAAAAGTTTATAACCTGTTGTGAGGGGAAAAGCCTAAAGTGATTTGGAGAAAACTCTTCTATGGGAATTTGGCTAGACCTAGAGCCAAATTTATCCTTTGGATGACCTATATGGAGAGGCTTCCAAAGATCGCCTGCAGCATTTTGGTGTGATCAACATGTTGCACTAGTACATTCAAATTAACTCTTCTTAATGAATTGTAGATCTTCTTGTAGAGTGAGTCTTGGATAAATAAATCATAACCAATACGGCAATACCATATGTCTATTGTAATAGACCAGATGTTGCAACATACATGTTAGAACATCGTGTTCAACATTTCTTCCTTTGGCGCCATAAACAACTTGAACATTCTCCATATTGCTTTGCATAATGCATTCAATCCAAAAGGACCAACAGATGAGTCAGCTGCCAGGTGTCCACTGTTTAGCTAAGAAATGTCATTCAGGGATGTCAATTAACCCCCCATGCGTTTATGCTTATTTCTATTTAATGTAATCAATGATGGCCTATTTTTCGAGACCTTAAACGTTAGTGACACATGTTAGAAACGTGTTGAGTTTTTCTAAAACCATAAAGGGATACATAAAGTCTTTTATGCTTTCCACTATAAAAGAATTCCTTATTGGTATTTTCTCTATTTCACCATTTCTCTACAAGTCCGTCCAAGTTATTTTCCCTTGTCATTGTCATCTCTTCGCTCACAACCATCTCTCAGGTATGAATTCATTCTTTTCTTTATTCTTTGAAGTGGATTTTGCAAAGGTATGCATGAGATGGAACTTTCATGCTAGATGTAGGGTTGTGGGTAAGTAGTCCCTTTCTGGTGATTACGACAGTGGTGGTAACTTATTTTTGTTCTACTATTTTCTCAAGAACAAAATGTCTTCCTCCTCCATCGTGTCAAAGGATGTTGGTGACTTTGTGTCTAGTTACACCTCCGAAGAATAAATTCATGTTTTCCAAACATGAGTAGATGTTCTTCTTTAGAGGATGAGGATCGGGTCGTCTTGGAGATTTGTTCACTGTCAAAGAGGGTGACCTCGCCTATTTCCTTCGAACCTCCTTCAACGTACCTCTACTTTTACCTCAATGTCATAAAATACATGAGAATTCTGCGAAGATCTTGAGAATTCTTAATGTCGATCCCTCACAACTGTTTCCCAATAACTGGGGCTATATCAGGGTGATCCGCTGTCGCGCGCGGGTCAAAAACGAGTTAAATTGCAAAACTGTAGTAACGACGGTAACGGTAACTCGAGTATCGTCTCTCAAGGACTCTTAGTTATTACTAACTGAAATCGAATTGGGGGGGGGGGGGTTGGTTTGGTGGTCAAATTATAAAAAGTGCTTAAAATAAGTGATTCTACAAATAAGCTAAACGACTAATCTACTGTTTCGGTTTCCCAACTTATCATTGATTCATATAATTTCCATGTCCTAAGCGGATTCTAATCCCTTTTCGATAATAGTATCAATTTGCAAGCGAAACTGACACTAAAAGACTTATATTCCTAAATCCCGAATTAAGCAAACGGGTTAAATCCTTCGTGAATTAAGCAAACACGATCAAACATACGCGGATTAAGCAAACGCGATAAAGTAAAGGAATATTAGGTACAATCGAAATTAATCAATACTTGTTCTAAATAATTTGAATTAAGCAAACAAGATATATAGCATAGTATTGAAAGGGAAAATTGATTACTGAAAATTATAGAACCTCAAAGTTGCGGTGGAAACCGATTACAGTAGATAAGTCTGGTGATTAGTTCTCCATTCAAGCGTATAGAGCAAAGAGTATTTTTTCGTGAATGGTGAAAGTGAATGCTACAGTCCGCGGCTGCCTAACCTAAGGGGAAAGAGAATGACCCGTTTTACAATCCAACTGGGTCAAACATACGACCCAGACCCAAAACCAATTGACCCGAAACTTAACTAAAACTAGTGTTGCAACTTCAACGAATATTCTGGCCCTTCTACAGTCCGATTCTGACTTCGACTCAAACATAAGAATTGTAGCTCTTTCTCTTAGCTTTCCGGAGATTATTAGAACGCCTCAATCGGACTCCTGGAACTCCAGATATGATCGTTTCCGTGCAGACTGTTATTGCTGAAAAATTAATACGAAAAACAAATAAGTGCAAAAATAAAATAAAATATAAAAACATTTTAAAACATAAAAATAAATAAAACAAAACGAAGAAATGCTTGAGTACAAACATGGAAGAACGTGCATTAAAATGCACTGATCAAATTCCCCCACGCTTGAACTTTTGCACTCCGAGCAAAATGAAAAGAAAGCAGAAAAACATCAACAGTTACTCATCCTAGGCTACAGATCTTCTTCGGGTGAGTTTGCATCGACAGGTACTAATCTTGCACACTAAGGACATCGTAAGAACACTAACCACAAATATGCAGACATAAGGCTCCTAAATACACAAACCAATTCAAATCATATTATTATACCATAGCCTAACTTACTCATTCTTTTTGCTCTTTTTCATTCAGGCGCAATCACATTAAGCCCGTTATCTCCACACACTTATAGCAAGGCTACCGGTTAGTGACTCTGATCCCTTTTTTGCATGGGGTTCCGGTACTTACGTGGCATAACCCTTTTGCTTACTCAGATGTAGTTGCGGGGGATCGGACCGTAATCCTCCCTACCAAGTTCAGCACCAGAAACCGCTAAACCAACTAACAAAGAGTTTTGAAATCTTTTTTTTGAAGATTACACAACCGTTGGGTTAAGTGACCGGGTGAGGGTCACCAAACTTAGAAGGTGTATTATCTTTTTTTTTCGGAACATTCACTTATATTCATCGGCTTCCCTGCGTAAAGTGTGTGAGAGATGGTGCCGACTGCTGAAATAAACTACTCAAGAGCTGTCAGAGAATGAGAATTAAGGCTAAAACATAATAACAAATTTAAATCAATTTCCATATGCAGGAGACTCACGGTGTTAGAACGATACCGATCTTATGAATTTTTCCAAGTCTCCGCAAACTCGACTCAAATCAGTCTATAGCCTAAAACTTTCAAAACGATGCATATTTATTTTTATTATTTTAAACTGAAAACAAAACAAGAAAACAAAAGAAAATAAAACAAAGAATTCCCTCCCCCACACTAAAACAAGCATTGTCCTCAATGAAAGGACATAATTATTAAAGTAAGAGGGAGAGAAAGGAAAGAACACACCCGAGTAGTCAAGGAGGATAGGTGATCACATAAGCAGCCTTTTCCAAAGAGAGATCTTCTACATTCTCTTCTTCCAAAGTGGGGCTCTCATGGAGTAGCTTTGGATAATGTCCACTGAACTTGGAATTTATATTAGTGTCTTTGCCGTTTATTCCAGGATCAAAGAAGAATCTTCGATAAGTGAAAGTGTCGAATGGGCATGTGATCTTCTTTTCCACAACCTCAGAGATCAAAAGATTGATGGGATGCCTCACTACTTTTGTTTCACCTTCCACTTCAATTGAGATACTACGCAAAATCATGGACGGGCTAATATCAAGAATATCGGCCAATGTCCACCCAATCGCCTTCTTATGCTTCTTCAAAACCTGCAAAAGCTTATTTTTGTGATCAAAATCAAGGTTAGAAGAAATTATAACTGGTAGCTTTTCCTTCATCTCTAAATAAGCGTATTTCAAATTTTCAGGAAGTTGCTTCAGCTCGGGGGAAGGTGGCTGCTCAATGGAAGGAGTGTTTGGGGTTGTCGGGATGTCAAGAGTATCAGTTGCATGAACAGCTTCATCGATAACAACTTCACCTGTAGTAAATATGTTACCCTGCAAGGCAACATCAATCTCAGCACATACAACACAAACGTTAGTGTCAGTACAATCAGAACATGAGTAAACATCATCAAAATCAGACAGTGATGGAAAATCAGATGCAAGCAAATCAGTACAAGTATCATCAACAGTTTCAGAAAGCAACTCTATTTGAAAAACAGAATGCTCTTCCAAGGGTTGTTGGTTTGATCCTTGAGCTTGCTGCATGGCATTCAATAAAGTGGCAAGCTGTCCAATCTGTGTTTGCAAATTCTGAAGAGTATAATCTATTTGTTGTTGATACTGAAGATTATTTGCAGCCATTTGCAAGCGAAACTGACACTAAAAGACTTATATTCCTAAATCCCGAATTAAGCAAACGGGTTAAATCCTTCGTGAATTAAGCAAACACGATCAAACATACGCGGATTAAGCAAACGCGATAAAGTAAAGGAATATTAGGTACAATCGAAATTAATCAATACTTGTTCTAAATAATTTGAATTAAGCAAACAAGATATATAGCATAGTATTGAAAGGGAAAATTGATTACTGAAAATTATAGAACCTCAAAGTTGCGGTGGAAACCGATTACAGTAGATAAGTCTGGTGATTAGTTCTCCATTCAAGCGTATAGAGCAAAGAGTATTTTTTCGTGAATGGTGAAAGTGAATGCTACAGTCCGCGGCTGCCTAACCTAAGGGGAAAGAGAATGACCCGTTTTACAATCCAACTGGGTCAAACATACGACCCAGACCCAAAACCAATTGACCCGAAACTTAACTAAAACTAGTGCTGCAACTTCAACGAATATTCTGGCCCTTCTACAGTCCGATTCTGACTTCGACTCAAACATAAGAATTGTAGCTCTTTCTCTTAGCTTTCCGGCAATTATTAGAACGCCTCAATCGGACTCCTGGAACTCCAGATATGATCGTTTCCGTGCAGACTGTTATTGCTGAAAAATTAATACGAAAAACAAATAAGTGCAAAAATAAAATAAAATATAAAAACATTTTAAAACATAAAAATAAATAAAACAAAACGAAGAAATGCTTGAGTACCATCGTGTCAAAGGATGTTGGTGACTTTGTGTCTAGTTACACCTCCGAAGAATAAATTCATGTTTTCCAAACATGAGTAGATGTTCTTCTTTAGAGGATGAGGATCGGGTCGTCTTGGAGATTTGTTCACTGTCAAAGAGGGTGACCTCGCCTATTTCCTTCGAACCTCCTTCAACGTACCTCTACTTTTACCTCAATGTCATAAAATACATGAGAATTCTGCGAAGATCTTGAGAATTCTTAATGTCGATCCCTCACAACTGTTTCCCAATAACTGGGGCTATATCAGGGCCTTTGAGATGGTTTATGAGGACTTGTACATTACTCCAACCACGGGGGTATTTTTATCCTTCTTTACCACTAACCCGTTGAATGTTAGCTGGGTGTCCCTAGGTTGTCGATTGACACAAGGCCTTCTCACCTCCCACTCCAATCATTAAAAGTATTGAAAAGACAATTTTCTTCAGGTGATGGGGCGAGACGACTTCCTCTTAATGTTGGGATCCGATGGCGACCCTATTTTCCTATGTCCTAGACGAAAGATCCAGTAATAATCATGGGGTACGACTTAGTGTTCCTTTCTCTCGAAGAGAAAATGACTGTTCACTTCCTATTGAATTTCGATGTTATGGAATGCTGAGAATTAACTAACCTCTGATCAGGGGATGGATAGCATTTTGCCGCCTATATGGGAACTAATCCTTACTATGTTGGGATCCACCCAATCACTTGAAATGTCCTTATCAACCTTCTAAGTTGAAATTGACATCGTTGTTATGTTTGAAATATGTTGTAAACAGAACTGATGCAGGTGCAACAAAGTACGCGAGCTTGAGCGATCTCTATGCCCGAATGAAAGAGTACAAGAATAAAGGCAAGTGTGAACTTCGAGCTCAGAAGAAGGATTAATCCAACATGTAAAACTAATATCAAAGAACAAGATCATATGAGTTCGATTAAATGGTAGAACATAATGCTCTCAAGCAACAATAATAGAAGAATAAAACACTCTCTTCTCAAATAACTCATAGCAAAAAAGGCAAAAGAATACTTCAAGAAATCCTTTATATTCTATTCAAGCACTTAAGGCCATGCGATAAAAAGGCACTACCAAAAGTAGAGATGTTCTCAGGAACATCCTATAACCGCTCGAGTACTCTAAAGGAGGAGTAATGTCACTGCTAGTTAGTAAAGTTGTGCCAGACTCTCCTATTGTTTCGTCACAATTTCCAAGAGTAACTCTTAATGCACCCATTTCCTAGAGCAACAATGTCCCATCTAAGAAGTTCATGTCTGCAATTCCCATGGTCGGATAACAACATATGTCGCAAACGTCTGCCCATCAAAGCAGAGACAAGGGCTTGGGGACAACTATTCTGAGATGGTCGTAAGGCCTAAGAAGTGGGAGCCCAGTAGCGAAGTAAGACGCTACCACAATAAGATTAGGTGGACTCTTTTCCATTTGCCTCACAAAGTATCCACCAAGAAAATACCATGTCAATCTCCCAAATCAATCCAACGGTTGGCTGCATCCCATGCACATGCAATTACCAACCATCTCCATTACTTAAATAGGAAAACTCGCCACTCTTTAGGTATTTAAATCATTCTTATTAAAATTTCACTTTTCAATCTCTTACTGACTGAGTGCTAATCTTGCAGGTCAGTCTCATCTCCACCATATCAAAAACCTTAAACCATGACATTAAACCGTGAATTCATCATCGTCGATCACTAACAAGTTCCACTTCCAGAGCAGAACAACTATCATCATTTTCAATTTTAAATTTATCGAAAATTTCTTCTACTATAGGTCTCTCAACAATCTAAGTACTGATAATGGAGGTTGGGTCCTTATACTAAATATTGCTCATTTATTTACACCCAAGATCTTTCAAAATGCCTAACATATAAAAATAACTCTATCAATTAAGAACACGTCTAAAATATAATACTCCCCCCTTTGTATTTAGAGCATTGTTGATCTACGAATTCCTCTCCCTAATAAATCACAATATGAAATAATAATTCATTATAAACAATAAACCTTAAAAAACGGCAAAGAAAAACATGCTTTATTTGAAAAAAATGTAACATGGTCTAATTTTCCAACACAAACCGATTCAAAACCTCCATTCCCATTTCAAACCCCTAAAAGTGAAAAAATATTTACTTTAATTGGAATATAATAACTATAATACAAAACAATTTTTCAATGAGCTGTTTCAAGTTTCTTCACTGTTCTTCTTTAAAACATTTGTGTTTCATGGCAATGTATTTTCTTTTGGAAATGCATCACATAACAACTCTAGAAGCATTGAAAAGCTTTTGTCTGTCCATCCATTTAGACACTTTAAGTGGTACAGATGTACGATGAATGATAGTTTGGTAAACTTACAACCCGGATAAAGATTTTGTTCTGCCTCCTTCAACAACTTAAAGAACTTATCTGAATTATCACCCACTTCATATTGTTGAACATTATGTTCGTTTATGAATGTTTCTCGATCCACATCCTCCATATTTATATCTGCATCATTATCATTATTATTTACATCCATTGAAAATGCATCATGAATCAATGCATCCATGTCATGATCAAACTCATGTTGTACTTCACATGCACTTGCACGATTTGAAGTGCTAACTTTCTCACCATGAAAGATCCAACGATTGTACCCTTTTAGAAAGCCTCGGCTGATTATGTGTTCGTAAACATCCATACGAGAATGCTTCTTGCAATTAACACACTTAGTGCAGGGGCATAAAATTTTTCCATTTTCTGACGAATTTGCAAATGCAAAATCAAGAAAGTTTAAAATACCTCTAATGTACTCCTGTTGAGTTACAGAGTTATTTGATATCCAACTCTTATCCATTTGTTAAAACAAACAAAAGCTGCACAAAAATTTAAACAAAAACTTAAAATCAAGTGAAGACAAACAACACGATCATGACTAAAACAAACACAAGTGGAAATATACTAACTCCAAATAATAAGTACAAGGCATTCAGAAAACTGTAAGCACATCAAATGCTAGGCTATCAAGTAAAGATTAAAATGCTTTTAAAAAATAAGGGAATCTGATGTGGTTGTTATAATGCTCTACATTTACTTCTAGCACAAAATCAGTACTGAAACATGAAATCATATATTAGTGAAGTACTTTGATGATATGGTTAACAATAAACTAACGGGTATCAAGGGTGGACTAGGATTTTTCCCAGGTCTGTAAATATTATCTAAGTTGTAGTTTCTTACCAGTCCTCTACTAGTAGTTACACTTGTACATGGCAATGCAACATTCAAATCACAGTCAATGCCAACATGATAAACTGTGAATTTGTGTACCCCTTCTCAATTATAGAAATTCTCCAGGAAGTTCATAATAATTAAAAAATAGGTTGAAGAATAAAAAGAATACAGAAAAACTAATTTGTAGCAAAAAAATTACAGGTTAGAGAAACACGTAATAACTGTTTCATAAAGTCACCAAGTAAAAATTATTAAGATATCTCTGCACATAAACATTATGAGATGGAATAAGAACATAGACATCACCTTTAAATCATCCTCTAGAATGCGAGTAAAGTAATTCTGTAATTCAGATCCTCGAAAATAGGTCAAAATTTCCTGCCAATCAGGGGGATTCTACAAACAAAAAGCTAAGTTAAAATGAAATTTCCTGCACATAAACATTATGAGATGGAATAAGAACAGTGTTTCTACTGTTTTCTAACTATAATTTTGATGTGTATTATATTGTCATGACCTGCAAGTCATTGTTAAATAATACTAACTGCCTCTGTTATCGATTGTTTTCCCTGTTAAATAATACTAACTGCCTCTGCTATGGCTTATAGTCCTAACCTTCAAGCCAAGACTAAGCACATGGTGATAGACTTGTTTTTTGTTTTTTGATCGAGAGAAGGTTCTAGCCAAGGAATTGCAAGTTATGCATTCCTAGTGCTGATCAAAAGGCAGATATTTTGACCAAGTCTCTCTCTCATGACAAATTTGTCATCTTCAAAACCAAGCTCCGGGTGGTTCTTCTACTGTCCCGAGAATACACCACCTCTCGTTGCATCATTGGCTACTTCATATTCTAACTCATATTCATTTACAACTGATCCTTCTCTTTAAAACACATGTCTCTGCTCATAGTTCTCCACAGTCACAACGTATTCGTGACTTACGTCATGTAGGTATTACTTACGGTGTCAATTCCTGAAGCTTCAGAGACCACCCCTACTTAATAATCGTTTTAGTATTAATTAATTATAAATGTTATGATTTTATTACAATGCATTATAAATGAATGATCATGTCTGAATTTACATTAAATGACAAGCTGGAAACTAGATAGTTTACTAACTTAGCATTGAATTTGGTATAGAAAATGTGATACAATTGTTTACGCTATCAGTTCCAATTCTTAAAATAATCGACTATTGAAAAAGAATGAAGGTAAAATATGACTATAATCCGAGTATTCTACTTTATTTTGAGAACTGTACAAAAATGTGGTGAAAATTAAATGAAGAATATTCAATTTGAAAGTATCTAAAACATCATCACCTGAAGTGTAAGAGCTTCCAAAGGTATTGGATCTATAGTAGTTACCAGAAACACATCATTATATTCTTTGTTGATGAACTTTCCATCATTTGCGACACTGTATTATTTCATATCAAAAGTTAAAATCAGCTAGCTCATGGATAATAATAATAGATACTAACATTTTAGAATGAAAAAACAACCCTTACAAAGGAACAAGAGAGTAAGATATTAAATTTGGACTGTGGGATGAGAACAGATAAACATAGAAAAATGTGAAGTGAATTGAAACAAAGTGGTATGAAAAAAATCATCAATCTTGTATCAACTTGTGACTTGTTAGACAATAAGAGTCATTCTTTCCAATACATTATTAAAGTCATTGATAAAAAACAATACATTAAAAAAGTGAGTAGATTGAACATACAGTCTGGATAAAAGTAAACAAAAGCAGCAACACAGCAGTTAGAGTAGATGCTATTTTCCACGGAGTGTTGAAGTACTCGTGCACAAATATAGCCTTATACTTATTGAGAGGGTTTTCATAGAAACGATTTAACCTATGACATACAGACTTATATTTTGAATTCAGTTGCTCCTCCGGTAGTAATATATTTTTGCAAAGATGGTTAACCATTGTAGCCACTTCATTATCATCACCCATCTGATTCACAATAATTTTCTTATCAACCAAGATGCTCACGTCTTTTTCCGAGTTAACAAGAAAATCTAACATACACATGTAGTGAGAAATATACAGTTAACCATCAATGCAATCTTCATATTTCAAACATTCTGCACAGTTCCTCTATCCTATTTAAAATAATGGTATCAATTATAATGACCTCCCTAAATAAAGAGCTCCAAAGTTCAAACCCTGAAAACTATAACTTACCAACATTTGTCTATCCAAAAAAAACCTAGATCCTTTTTTAATGGAATTTATTAGTTGAAATGAGTTGGATTCCAAATGCAGATATTGAGTGTCTTACCATTGCCCTCATTTCATGACAAACTCAATCATTGATCAACTATTAACTCTACTTGATCATCTAAAGTCAACAACCTAATAAATTATCTTCCAAAGTCAGTTAACTATCACTCTGTAATAATTCAAATGCACACTAGTTTTTTTACATGTTGGCAGCAAATTCTTATTAGCTAGAAGTTAATTCAAATTGATACTTCAAATGACTAAAGAAGCAATGTGCAAACACAATTTCACATAGTACCAACAAGCAATATAATTTACTACTGTTTTGCCACTATTTTGATTTAAATTTCTAGGTCATAATTTGAAAATGCTAGATAAAGATATGAAACTTCAAATCAATTTTCTCATTCATGTACCGAATCTTGTACAAAATATAAAATCACCTGAACTTGAAGATATGAAACTCAGATCAGTTTTTGTTTCTAAATCCCCAACGTACTCTATATCTGAATATGAAAATGAAAGATAAAATAGATGAGTTTCAGAATTGGAAAACCATTTTTGGGATTGAAAAAGGAATCTGAAACTCACAGTGAATGAAAGATGAAAAAGGAATCTCACAGTCATTGAACCATTTTTGTCAACGATTTGTGTGAACGATTGAACATTTTCAATTTGAGGGTGAAGAACGATTCTCGATTTCAGTGTGAAGAACGATTCTCGATTTCGGGGTGAAGAACGATTTTCGATTTCAGGGTGAAGAACATTTTTGATTTTGGGGTGAAGAACGTTTTCGATTTAGGGTGAGGAACAGTATTTTTAAAGTATTTTAATTTTTGATTTCTGATTTCAACGTGAAGAAAATTAGGGTGAAGAACAGTTTTGATTTCAGCGTGAAGAAAATTAATTTTTGTTTAAATCAAAAAAATTATTTTAATTTTTGTTATCATAAATAATTAAAGTATTTTTAATGAAAAGGGTCAGGCTAACATGTTAAGAGCTAAATGTAGAAACTTTGTCTAAAAAATTGTGCATTGTTTTCATAAAAAGTTAATAATTAATGTGTTTATTACATTTTCCAATACTAATTTACTATAATTGCCCCAAGGGCACAAGTTAATAAATCCATAAATAGAAATTTCATATTAAAAATAATGGTAATGCTAACTTGTGCCCCAAGGGCACAAGTTAATAAATCCATAAATAGAAATTTCATATTAAAAATAATAATAAAATCATTAATTATAAATTTGTATTAAATGCATTACACAATTTTCAAAAAAATTTTACTATATTTATCTCTTAACTTGTGCCCTTGGGGCACAAGTTAGCATTACCCTTTTTGGATTGCTTTAAGAGTAAAAATCAATTATATCTTTTTTTGTCTAATAGAACAATAGTGATAGAGTAAAGCTGTAGATAAAAGTAATATTTAGTGACAAATATTAGTGATAGAGTAAAACTGTAGGTAAAAGTGGTATTTCGTGACAAATATTAGTGATAGAGTAAAACTATAGGTAAAAGGAATATTTAGTGACAAATAGTTAGCCATCACTAAAAATGAGTGTTGACATTTTTTTTTGTAGTGCTGTAGTATTTTAGTCACCATGTTGGGTCCAGTTGCTCACAAGTTCTTACCTTGACTAACACAATTGATGGAAATAATGAATATGACACAACATAATAATAATAATAAAATTAAAGGATTAATATGAAATTTAATTATATTAAGTGGCTAATATGGACATGAAATGAAGATAAAGAGTGACACTAATACATAATTTTTTTTAATCAAAAGATGTCATTATCTCCTAAACATGTACCGACATAATTTGATTAAATTTATGAAAGAGACAGCACATTTGAAACCTAAAAGAATCAAAATTGTTTGCGCCTAACGTTTACGTGGGAGCCTAGTGTCCTCACAAAGTGAATGCCGTCCATTATATATGCACACAATTTTCACCAGAGATTCAGTTTTATTATTATTTATATAAAATTATTAACAAGTGTAATATATGTGGACACAGTTTAAGTATCTCCTTCATGTTATGTACACGTGGCTAATATTTGATAGTACGATATTTTATTAAATCTCCACGTGGCATGGGGGTTAGTTTAGTAATAACATGTTCTAAAATAGTAGAAAATATCTTAATAATATGTATATTTATTTATGGAGTAGAAGCAGAAAAGAAACAAGCACAGACATAAACAAATTCAAAGCATCTTTCGGTTCAGCATAGCAGAGAAGAAAAAAAACAGAGAGCAGAGTAAAGAGAAGATGCAGGGTGATGGTAGTACAAGTTTAAGCAACGGTGGAGGAGGAAGAATCATGTGTGACCGGCCGGTTCCAAAGAGAGGTCAGGTAAAGCATGGAATTGTGTTGGGATTTGCCAGCTCAGTTGTTTTCATGTTCACACCATCATGTATCACTGCACCTACTCCAGTTCAAAAATGTGTTACTGTATTACTGTAAACTTAAATAGAACCAACGGTGTTCAAAAATATTGTATATATACATACCTTTCAATGTCTGACAAAATCTTGAAACGCAATTCTATATAAGGAATTAGTTCTGCTGATATTTGGAAAATTACTGATCCTTTAATTTTGAGGTTTGCCCTTGTATTAGGGGTGGCTTCTCCCTTCTTCAATGAATAAGACATTGAGCTAAATTGGAAGTTGTTTAAATATTTGGTACACACCATCATATCAATCATCAATTTAAGGTTTAAACTTTAATAGCGGTTAAAACATATCATTTTTATTTTACTACTAAAAGATACTAAGCATTTCATTGATAATAATTTCTGGAAGTCATGATGGAATGCCAATGAAATGATGAGACTTAATTACTAAAGACATGTAATGATCTTCACAAAAATAAGTATGATTTATTAGGGGTGTTCGTGGTGCGGTTTTGACTAAAAAAATCATCCGAACCGCAAGAGAAAAAATTGTGCGGTTTGGTTTGGTTCGGTTGGCTTTTAAAAAAAATCCGAACCAAACCAAACCAAACTAATGCGGTTTGGTTTGGTTCGGTTGATTCGATTTTTTTACAAATATTTTATTGAGTCATACATACACATCTAGAAGACAACATACCTTTGTATTTAGACATTCATATACTATTAAATAACAACAAAACTCCTCACATTTTGACAACAACTTTCCATTTAATATGTAAAAATAAATTAGACAAAAGTGGAATAATAAACATAAAATAATAGCATAAAATAATATAACAATTATTATAATGAAACCAAAAAAAAATAGAAGAGACGAGCGATTAGTGAAGGTGAAAAAGATAAAACAAAAGAATTGAGAGATTAGAGAATAAGATGTGCGATAAAAACGAAACTGAAATAGAGAACATTTGCATAAAAATGAGAAGGTGAAAAAGAAAGAATATAAGAGAGTAGAGATTATAGAAGAAGAATGAAGATGTATATGGCAAAGAAGACGCGATAATGCTATTAGAGATTTGAGAAGTTCGGAACTGAAATCACATGTATAAGGATGGGAAAATTATTCGTAATCATAAGACTAAGGTATGATAGGTTTAATTTTGGGTTGAATGTGGGTTAAGTAAAATTTATGTTGTAACATAATGCGGTTTAATTCAGTTTGGTTTGGTTTACAAAATACAAACCACAAACCGAACCGAACCGTGCGGTTTTGTTAAAAGATGACCCAAACTAATCCGAATCAAATGCGGTTTTTTGCGGTTTCGATTTGGTTTGGTTTGGTTTGGTTTGCGGTTTTCTATTAGATTGGTTTGGTTTTGAACACCCCTATGATTTATTAGTAAAAGATTGGTGTTTGAATGCTTTTTTTTCCTTTCAAAATACATGTTTGTTTCACTACAGATTTATTCTTAGGTATTTCCAACATGTTTTTGTATGAGAATTTTATAGATTTACCCACTAATATAATCTTCTTACATACAAATTTGAAGTTTTGATTGACTCCCATCCGAACCAAATCGAAATTTTTTATAGACTAACTTTGGAACTGAAATAGAATTCGAAATTTTTTATGGACTAACTTCGGAACTGAAATAGAATTTTACAGACTAATCACTTAACAAAATTGGACTTTTACATCAAGATTTTATACGGATTAATCTTTGAACTTTTCTCTAAGAGTTTACTCATACTAATCTAATCTCTAAACTTATTTTTGATATTTTATACGGACTAATCTTTGAATAATTCATTGAGATTTTATACGGAATAATCTATGAAACTTTTCTTGATAAAATAACAAATGTGACAACTTAATAAAATTAAGTGTTAAATAGCTTTCACCCCCTTCAATAGTAGCGTGTTTTGATTTTCCCCTTATTAAATTTTTTTTTGTCTTGGCCCCTTAACAAAAAAAATTCCACAATGACATATTCAATATTTTTTTTTTACGTTTTTGAAAATTATTTCTATTAATATTTTTTATGAAATTATATTTATAAATTTATTATTAAAATATTAATTTGGGCCTTAAAGCCTAATATAATTTCATATAGTCCATTAAATGAAGTTTTGAAATGTATCGTGTATAAACTCTTCTATTTAGAAACTATTTTTGGATGTGGGACTTAAAACCTTCCAACACTTAGCTATATGCAGTTTTCCACACTTAGCATACGTAGTAATAAGAGAATTATTTACACAGATGCTGCAACTTTGTTTGCATTGTAAGCCTTACATCTAAATATTTTACTGTTTCTAAAACTTTGATTCCTTTGTTCCAGCCTCTTGATTCACATAACACATTCTTTTTGGAAGGTTTGTAAATTAATGACTTTTCAATGTAATTCAAATTTTCTTTGCTTACAATTTATATCTGGAGATCACTTGGTACACATATGCAGCTCTTTCGGCAGCAAAGGGTATACTTGAGAGCCAAAACTATTTCCCCTGATGCACGGCCAAATTGGCTAGAGATGTGCACTAATCTCATTTCTGTCTTCATGCAGCTTTTATGCATGCGTGGGTGGGTGCCATTGCAGCTGTTAAAATGGGCTAGTCCATATGGGTCGGCCCATCAAGCCCGAAATATCATAGGGCTTTGGCCTTAAAATTAGAGCCCATATTTTTCAGAGCCTTTTTAGCCCAGCCCTGAAAAGCCTGCTACCCATTAGGGGTAGCCCATATGAGCCGTGGGTAGCCCATTAGGCCTGCATACTTATAAATTTTAAAAATATATATTAATATTTATATTATCTTACTTCAAAATAGCATATTGATTTTTCTCACTTCACTAAATTTTATCTCTATTTTATTCAATAGTTCTCTTTTAAATATTATACATTAATATAATCAATATTTTTTCATCGTATTATATTAGTTTTTCTTTTATAATAAATATTTAAGTATTATTTTATACAATTTAGACATATATTGTATTTAGAAACACATAATAGTATTTATAATAGATAATATAGTACTTAAAAATGTATTATGTTTAAAATAACATAATTTTTAATTTTATTTTTAATAAATATTATAGAATTTTTATTTTTATTTTTTTAAATAAAAAAGCCCATTTAGGGCCGGATAGCCCGAAGTCCATCTAGGGCCGGACTCGAGTAGTAAATCTCGGGCCCATATTACACATGGCCTTTTTGACCCAGTCCTAGAAAGTCCAGGGCCTGTCAGGGCCGGCCCGTTTAGGACCGGGTAGCCCATATTGACAGCTCTACATATGAGTGTGTCAGGAGATATGCATGTCGATAAGTTGTTGTGTTGATATGGATAGCACTTACATGTTAGACACCTATTTCATTTGTTTTTTTCGCAAATCTTACAACAAAACCATGAATTCTGCAGGACATAAAGAAAAAGCCAAAAATATTTACTTACATTCACCGTTGGTTATAATCAGAGGCACAATATTGAGGCTGCACTGAAAAAGGTTAAGAGATAGACTACATTAATAAATTTCAATTTATTTATATGTTTACTCTTTCATATTTTCTTTAGAAGTACTGACTATAAAATTGTTCTGTAGTTTTCTGATGATTTTGCAATTTTGCTCTTTCATTATGATGGTCGAACTAGTGAATGGGATCAATTTGAATGGTCAAAGAATGCAATCCATGTTAGTGTAAAGAAACAAACAAAATGTATACCCTTAACAAATCACTATACATTCCTCCAAATTAACTCTAAACTCATCCAATCAAATGCATTAGATTACCCATCAATCAAAGAACACAAAGTAGTGAGGTAGAGTGATGTCTCAGCTAGGGTTTGTGAGAACTCCGGCGGAGGTTGAGAAGAGTCCGGCAGAGGTTGATCTGCAAGAGAGGAGTACTAAAAAAGTCAAGGAAAATAATGAGGAGAGTGGCAAAAAAAATGGAAGGCAGTGATGGAGGAATAACAGTCTCCTTCCGAGACATCATCACCGGGCAAGGGATGGTGGAGGGGGCGGATGATTTGGTGCTTGGTGAAGGAGGTGAATGCATTATGGAAGATTCAAATGGAGACATAACTATAGAAGAGGAGGTGATCAGAGGGTACGAGTGTCCCAAATTCATTTTCTCTGCGGAGGAGGAGGAGAGGATGCAAAGGCCTTGGAGGAGGGGTGTGATTGTGAAGCTGCTAGGGCGGAGGATAGGATATAAAGCGTTGGAAAATAGACTTAATCAAATGTGGGTGAGGAAAGGAGTGATAAGCATCATTGATTTGAGCAATGATTACTATCTTGTTGCTTTCTCCCATGAAGATGACAAAAAGGCAGCTATGGCTAATGGTCCTTGGTTCATATATGATCATTATCTTACTGTGAAGGATTGGAAACCGAACTTCCAGCCAGATTGTGATACAATAAGTGAGGTTGCTGTTTGGGTGCGTATTGCTGGTTTACCGATTGAATATTATTGTCCAAAAGCCTTAACAAGGTTTGGAAATCGTATAGGACGAGCGATCAAAATTGATAGGACAACGACTAAACAGGAAAGAGGAAAATATGCTAGGATTTGTGTTGCTGTTAATTTGGCAAAACCTCTATTGGGAATGTTTCAAATAGATGGCAGCAGTTACAAAATAGAGTATGAAGGGCTACACCTATTATGCTTGGTGTGTGGTAGGTATGGTCATTATAAAGAAGGGTGTTCTTTCAAAAGTGCTGGGAAAGAAAGTGAGGAGGATAGAAGCATGGAGAATGGCAGAAAGGAGATGTTACATGTAGGTGAAGGGAGTGGCTTGATTGGTAACACAACAAAAGATGATGGGCCATGGAAAGTGGTACAAAAGCAGCGGAAAGGAAAGAAGGTGGCGGAAGGGAGAAAAGACACGGCGCCGGTGAAATTTAATGTCAAAAGCGCTATTGGCGGATCCAGGTTTCTCGCTTTAGGAAATATGGATCATGAAGTTAATAGCATTAATGTAGTGGAAAAAGACAAGGAAAAGAATGATAAGGGGGATATGGAAAATCCTGATACTATTGCCTCTATTTGTGGAAGTCAAAGTCAAAAGGAAATAATTAATATTTCCTCTACAGCTGGCGGTAAGGAGAGAGATGATGCTGGGAATAATATTAAATACAAAAGTGAAATTAATGAGAAGGACACTAGGACGTGGCTGGATTTGATTGGGGAGCATAATAAAGTGGTGGGACATGCAAACACGAGGATTACTGTGGGTAGTGGTGGGAGGAGACAACAGCAAGAAAATCAGAAAAAGAAAGGGAATAACCTGACAACACGTGGAGGTATCAGGAATAAAGATAAGAATGGTGGGATTAGCACGTCGGGTGTGGAAGGATTATTGGGCAATTTTCATATTGGAGAATCTCTTCAAGCAACAACTTATGACACCTTCAATCTGACCAAAAAAGGTGTTGGTAAAAAGGGAGGCAAAAACTACATGGAGAACCAAAGTAGTATGCATGGAAGTCGTGACTCTTTAGCCAAGAGCCATGCAAAAGAAGGAATTGATATGGAAGAACCTCCTGATACAGCTCCCAACATAAGGAAGAACAATAAGTTCAACTTTGGTGATAAAAGCTATATCTTGGAACCAGTGATAGACATTGAGGTGACGAGTTGTGATGATAATAAGCAGGATGATGTAGATGAGGAAATTGTGTGTGAAACACTGTGATTAGACGTGGATCTTTTATATTTTATATTTTATATTTGTTAATGATGATTACAAATAATAAAATTTTGTTGTGGAATTGCCGAGGTGCTGCGAGTAAAGCTTTTTTTCGTTACTGTAATATTTATGTGAGTAAATATAAACCAGCTATGTTTGGTGTAGTTGAGACTAGATGTGATCCTTCTTTACTGAGTAAAGCTTTTAAAAAGCTTGGCTATGACAAGATGGAGAGCAGTACTAATAGTGGTTTTGCCGGAGGGATTGTTATGGGATGGAAATCAAATGAGATAGATGTTCAGGTGTGTAAAAAGCATGAGCAGTATATTCATATGAAGATTAAGGATGATAATGACTTGACGTGGAACTTTACTGCGGTTTATGCCAGGCCGTATGATAATAGCAAGAAGGTACTTTGGGAGGAGCTGCATGAGATTTCTAAATATATGTGTGATCCTTGGATGTTTGCCGGAGATTTTAATGATATTGCTTATCCTAGCGACAAAAGAGGGGGTGTTACTCACTCCTTGAATAGATGCAGGAAGTTTCGAGATAGGATGGATATGTGCAAAATTAGTGATGTTGAGGCTAGAGGCCCAATCTTCACCTGGAGAGGTCCTATCTTTCGAGGTGGTCAGCGAATTTATGAAAAGTTGGATCGTGCCTTAAGTAATGATGAATGGAGGATGAAGTTTCCTGAAGCTTATGTTAAAGTTCTAATGAGGGTGGAATTTTCTGATCATCACCCTATCCTCCTAAGTTTTAAGGAAGATCAGTGTGCCTGGTTTGACAAACCTTTCAGGTTTGAAAATGCGTGGTTGCTTAATGATACTTACAGTACCATGCTTACGGAAACTTGGAAAGCAGATACAGATGTGATGAGTAACTTGAAGAATATTGTTGAAGGCATTGATAAATGGAAATTAGAGTCTTTTGATAATGTCAAAAAAACTAAAAACTCTATCATGAGGAGGTTAGAAGGTATCCAAAGAAGATTGCAGCTGCATGACAATATAGTAGGTATGAGGAGGCTGGAACTTAAGCTTCAAAAGGAGCTTAGTTATATCCTGAATCAAGAGGAACTTATGTGGTATCAGAGATCTAGAGCGAGGTGGCTTTCTGATGGTGATCGGAATACTAAGTTCTATCACATGAATACCATATCAAGGAGGAAGAGAAATAAAATTAATATGTTGAAAGGCAATGATGGTGAGTGGATAACTGAACCTGATGATTTAAGGAGACATGCGAATGACTTTTATCAAGACCTCTTCCGAAGCCCTAACCGGTGGTGCTCTTGGGAGCAGTCTACCGTGAGTTTCCCTGAGTTAAGTAGGGATGCGTTGGATCAGTTAGATAAGGAGATCGAAACGAATAAAGTTCGTGATGCCTTGTTTTCAATGAAACCTTGGAAAGCCCCTGGTCCAGACGGATTTCTGGCGGGATTCTATCAAAAAGCATGGCATGTGGTTGGAGAAGGAGTTAGCAAGTTTGTGATTAATTCCTGGCATAACCCTAGTAGCATTACTGATATTAATAAGACTAATATTTGCCTCATTCCTAAAGTGGAGCAGCCTCAAAAAATTGCTCAATTTAGACCCATATATTTATGTAATACTCTTTATAAGATCATTACTAAAGTCTTGGTTAGTAGGCTGAAACACTTTTTGCCAAAGCTGGTGTCTCCTTTCCAGTCTGGGTTCGTTCCGGGGAGAGCAACTCATGAGAATGTCATAATTGCTAATGAAGTCATTCATAGTATGAGACATAAGAAAGGAAAGAAGGGCTTCTTTGCAGTTAAGATAGATTTATCTAAAGCCTATGATAAGCTTAGTTGGGAGTTTATTTGGAGAATTTTAGAAGAAATCAAGCTGCCAAAGAAAATGATCGATCTTATTATGCATGGTGTTACTAGTGTGGAAACTAATGTTAATTGGAATGGGAATATAAATGATTTCTTTCGTCCTCAACGGGGTATTCGCCAAGGAGACCCTATCTCTCCATATTTATTTGTGTTATGTATGGATAAGCTCTCTCATTTGATTGCTCATGAGGTGGCTAGTAAGAATTGGAAACCCTTTCGTATTGGTACGCATGGTGTCGACATAACGCACTTAATGTTTGCAGATGATCTGCTTATTTTTGGAGAAGCTAAGGAGGACCAGATGAAGTGTGTTACAAACACGTTGGATAAATTCTGTAATATGTCGGGACAAGAGATTAGCTATGAGAAGTCTAGCATTTTATTCTCTAATAACGTGGCTAGAGGTCTCCGTTCAAAATTATGTGCTAGCTCTGGATTTAAGGAAACAGGTTGCCTCGGTAAGTATTTAGGTGTCCCTTTAAGAGGGAAGGCTCTGAGAAAAGGAGATTTTGGTTATGTTATGGAGCAGATAGTGAAGAGGCTTACTAGTTGGAAAGCTAGGCATTTGTCCTTTGCTGGAAGGATTACGCTATCTAAAAGTGTTATGGAGGCGATTCCGATCTACCCAATGATGACTAATATGCTTCCGAAAGCCTGCGTGAAAGAGATTCAAAAACTTCAACGTGATTTTGTTTGGGGTGATACGGAGAACAACAGAAAGTATCACGCTGTGAGTTGGAAGACGGTAACTACAAGCAAAGATACTGGAGGTCTAGGGCTGAGGAATTTGAACAAGATGAATCAAGCTTGTATTATGAAATTGGGAGGGAAGTTATTGAATAATGAGGATGAGTTGTGGTGTAAAGTTTTGAAGGGCAAGTATAAGATTTCTAATGATGATACGGATTTCCATGCTAAAACTACGGACTCTAATTTGTGGAAGGCTATTGCTAAAGCATCTACATCTTTATCCAGTTTAGGAAGGTGGAATATTGGTAATGGAATTGATACTCATGCATGGCGGGGCTGCTGGGTGATTAGAGGTGAGAGCATTGTTGATAAGGTTGGGAACATTCCGCCTGAACTTACGGATGCATTTGTTTGTGACTTGATTAATGCCAATGGAGATTGGAACTGGGATATTATGGAGTGGCTGCCTATTGATATCAAAATGCAAATTAGAGCTATTCACCCGCCGGTGATTGGTAGTTCTGAGGACTTTTTTGATGTTGCAACCATGGATGATAGACCTTTAACAGTGAGGAATATGTATCAGCTTTTAGAGAAGGATCAAGGTGCGGATGAGAGCAAGGATTGGAGGCATATGTGGAAAATGAAAGTGCCAGAGAGAGTGAAGTGCCTCATTTGGTTGACCATGCATGATAGATTACTCACAGGGGAAAAGATGAATGTTTTTGGATTGGGTAGCGCAAGTTGTAAGCTTTGTGGTTGTTGCAATGAGGACACGCTTCATGCTTTACGTGACTGCAAGCTGGTGAAGGATGTTTGGAATCGCCTTGTCCCTGAGAACATGCGTCGAGATTTTTTCAGCGTTGAGCTCCTTAGCTGGATTGATCTGAACAGTGACAATACACTAGTTTGTGTGCTTCAAGTAGAAGATAGCTGGTGTCACTTTTGGGCCATTACTTGTCATACCATTTGGGAGTGGAGGAATAGGCAAATTCATGATGAGAACTTTGTGCGTCCCTTTTTCATGCAGGATGTTATTATTAACAAGATAAGAGACTATAAAGCAGCTATGTCCGCTAGTAATCTTATGAAGCTGAATAGAGTTGAGAAAAAGATTAAATGGGAGATGCCTAGAAGTGAGTTTGTGAAAGTTAATGTCGACGGAGCTCATACATCGCATGGCAGCTCCGGATGTGGTGGATTAATTCGAGATGAAGCTGGAAATTGGTGTGGCGGATTTGCAAAAGGAGTGGGGAATAGCAGCCCGCTGATAGCGGAACTTTGGGGTATTTTAGAAGGGCTCAAGTTGGCGAAGGATCTTGGATACCGCAAGGTGTTAATTGAATCCGATTCTAAGGAAGCTGTGGAGATTTGCAACAATAGCAATAATGGGAAACGGGTGAGTAGCAGAATTATTTGGCATATTCATGTGGAAATGGCAAAGATGGAGCATGTGGAAATTTCACATGTGTTCAGGGAGGTCAATGGCTGTGCTCATCAGCTGGCTTTGCATGGGAAAATTCTTGGAGGAGATATCAAAGTGTTTCTAGATATGCCTCCTTGGCTTAGTGTTTTTATGACTAGAGATCAATAGGGGGTGTGGTATTCCAGGGCTATCTGTCTGTAGGTTTTCTTTCCGGGCTTAGGCCCTCCTTTCAACCAAAAAAATAAAAGAACACAAAGTAGTCACCTATGATTTGTATATACCCCTGGATTGATAAACAACATTTACACTTGCAAAGAAAATTGAAAAATATAAGTTGCAGGTAGTGTAGTAAATTGAAGAAGATGATGAAAAGTAACTGAGTTTAGAAGATGAAGATGGTTTTTGGAAGTGTAGAAGTCCTACATGGATTGTTGTAGAGTCAATAATACTCTTTATATACCAAACACACATAATTTGTAATAAATTGTAAATGAGTTGAGCAATTCTTTTATTCAATAAATTTTATATTGATTTTTAATTTTATGGTTAATAGCTATTTAACCCTTGCCTGCCATATAGGCGAGATTTGATTTTCCCCCTCATGCTGACTTGACCATGGAATCTTCACACTTTGCCTGCCAAGTGGCCTTTTTAAATTTTTTTTAAATCCACGTCATTTTTTTAATAGTTTAACCCATTTTTATTTAATTAAAATTTATTTATTTATTACGTCTTTTATATATTAATACTATTATTTTTTATGAATTACTATTTTAAATTAACCAAAATACTATATATGGGCTTAACTGGTGGAGGAACACCTAATGAAAAATTAAAACTAATCCTAAAATTTAAAAAGCATCTCCAAATGCACCCCCCATTTACACACAATCCATTCGTTTTTGAGTCGGACTCTAAAGTTATGTCAAAAAAATAGGGAAATGCATCTCCATATAACTTACAGAAATGTATCTTCAGACGCATTTTTAATAAAAAATGTGTCAGACTCGTCTCCTTCCTTATTTCTCTTTTACTCTATAAAAACTCAGAACCTCTCAAACTCTCAAAGTCTCTCAACTCACGTCCAAATTTCTACCATCAATATCCAATCAATTAAATAGCTCACAATCAAACTCACATTTGGTAAGCTTTTTATTTATCTATACATTTGTAGAAATTGGGCATTAAATTGTGTAATAGATAATTCATATATGTTTTTTTAACTAAGCAATATGTTTGATAGGTAGTTTAAGTGATCAATGCATTTTTAGGATGTTGAATTGAAATGAATTTCTTCCATTTTTCGCCCTTCTTTGAGTTGAAAAATACAGAAATGCACTTCTAGATTTGTTCAACTTTTTATTTTCTATAGGGTTAAACAAGTTTTTGGTCCCTATAAATATTGCAGTTTTCATTTTTAGTCCCTCCCTGCCTTTAGGCAACGGTTTTTACAAGAAAACCGTTGCCAAAACCACCTAAAACCGTTGCCAAAATTCAGGAGGGACTAAAAATGAAACTGCAATATTTATAGGGACCAAAAACTTATTTAACCCTTTTTTATAATACAGAAATACATATCCGAAATTAGTATGTCTCCATTGTTTGGCTTTATTTTCATTGTGTTCATCTCAATAATGCTTGTGTAGTTTAATTATAGGCATTATGGTTGATAACCAATCTAGATTGAGGCACGACAGAGTTGTGCAACATGCATCGGTTTTGAGGGAAAGAGCCAGATCATTTCAGGCATCGATCAGTTATAGTTCAGTTGATGTAGAGGCGTCAACTTATGGAGCTCATATGCATCTCCGCATTCTTCTTCTCTTAGGAGGAGGTTGTCACCTTATGATGCCCCGAAATCCCCACTAGTACATGTTCAAGCACCACAAGCACCCTAGGCACCCCAAGGGTTTGGAGAAGTCTCATCTGACTTATCGCTGCTACATCTATATTCGAACCATTCTGCCAAGCATATGTGTGACAGAGAGGCGAAATTCAATTGTATGCATTCTTTGAAACACATTTGTTATAATATTCAAGTTTCTAACGATAATTTATTTTTCTACAACACCATGATGCTTTAAAATATATCAACCATGGCCGGAAGATTAAGTCTCCCGCAACCTACTGATCAGTGGTATCAGGATGTGATGCAGTAATCTAGGCAGCGAGGCTTGTGCAAGTTTGATTATATTACAATTAACCACAATATGCTATTAGCACTTGTTGAGAGATCACACTCTGAAGACTTTATTTTTCATCTTCCACATGGTGAGATGTCCATCACACTAGACGATGTCTCACGCCTGCTGCATCTTGCGATCAGGGAAAGACTATTAGACCACAACAAGATTCTTAAAGATAAGGCAACGAAGCTAATGGTTAACTATCTGGTAGCCGACCTAAAGGATGTCTTACAGGAGATTGAAGAAACCCGAGGGTGTCATGGTAGGTTTCGATTCCAGGGGAGGTTGTATACAGAACAACTGAATGCAGCAGAGCAAGCCGTTGGAGATGATGAACATGTTATGTAGCATATAGAATACACATTGAGAGCATACATGTTTTACTTGGTTGGCACATCCATTTTTATAGACAAGAGTGTCAATTATATGGATGTGGTTTACCTGAGATACTTCACTGGCTTGGAGCAGATTCATGAATAAAACTGAGGGCGCTTGTTTAGTCTATCTATATTCCAAGTAAGTTGAAGGTTGTATATGGAAGACAAATGGCACACTATTGACGGTGATATATTTTCACCTTTTAGTGGTTACGTATCATTTTATAACACTTTTTCTACGTCATTACTAATAATTCATATGTACCATTTTAAGGCTTAGATCCTCCAACACTTTCCACACGGATCCAACTTGTCATATGTTCTAACCTACGCTGAGGATATGCCACATGCTTATGCATTAGCTCCACTCAGATGGAATCAGGCGACGAAGCCCTTCAAATGTATCTTGGTCACATGGTAGCAAAAAATATACACGTCCAAGCGTACACCAATCACCATCAGACGCGTCCCTTAGACGACATAGTCTTTTACTTTAGATGGTTAGCTTGCGAATCACATCTGATGTATCCACATATGCCTAAGTGCGTCATGCACCAGTTCGGCTACATGCAGTTTGCTGAGAACCCTCTGATTCTGCTCCTCCCGCTATGGCACGCTGAGTTGTATATGCCATGTATGGTGATTATCTTAATCATCCCGTACGAAATTACGCACGAGGTACCCTAGCTCCTTATGACTAGAATGTTGCATATAACTACAACCAGTAGTATTTCAAGGTGCCACATCCTTATATGACAAGGGATGCTTCGGGAGATCCACTTAGGTCAGTTCATCTTGAGATATTAGAGGAGGAGTTGGTTAGGGAAGATCATGTTGTTGTGTTTCTTAGATGTTGATGTATCAAGGATATTGTGCAAGCGGATATAGACAGAGGAGTCTTTCCGAAAGACTATGAGGCGAGTGACATTGTAGATGACATCCTAATTGAGATACGGTCGACTATGTAATATATGAGGCAACGTAGGAACAGGGGATCTGGGTCTGGCATACGTCGTAGTATATAGTATTTGTATTATGAACACTATTATAGTTTGTAATTCGTTTGGACTTCACTATAGATTCTTGATTTATTCATTTATATATGACATTTGCATATTATTTGATAAGTGTATGGCTTAATTTAAATAAAATTTAATATGATAGTATAGCTATAATACATTAACAATTACATCAGTGTATCTCTAAAACTAAATCAAAATTTACTGTTTAGAGGTTGATACAAAAGTGTATCTTCGGATTAATTTATCTCAAAATAAATGTGTCTTTGTTAAGAATGCATCGGGGTGCATATAAGGTGAATTTGGAAATTCATTTCCGAACTAAATTTTAAGAAAAAAAGTGTGAGACTCACTTAACATGTATTTTGATGTAAAAAATGTTCGTTCGAATTTACACCTCTAAATTTTAAATATTATTTTCATATTTATTTAACATGCTTCTCCACCCTTAAATAATGGCCCATTTGTAAATTTATTGGATACATGTTATAAAGTGGCATATTAACTAAAGAAACAAAATATTTTTTGATCCATTAATTATATTCTCAAAATTTTCACATTTTTCACTTTTATTCTTAAATTAAATATATTGTGATTTGCGACAATTTATTTTGGTCAGAAATATTATTTTTCAGAAAATAAAAATGCTATTGCGCATAGGCATGGTAACGGGATGGAGTGAGTTTAAGCACACCTAAACCTACCCTCGCCTTCACTTTCAGACCCGCCCCTGAATCTAGTCAGGACTAATAATTATTACTCTACCCTCCAACAAGAAACGGCTTTCCCCACATCCGCTCCCTCCTCACCCGCATATATTATATTCTCAAAATTTTCACGTTTTTCACTTTTATTCTTAAATTAAATACATTGTGATTTGCGACAATTTATTTTGGTCAGAAATATTATTTTTCAGAAAATAAAAATGCTATTGCGCGTAGGCATGGTAATGGGATGGAGTGAGTTTAAGCACGCCTAAACCTACCCACGCCTTCACTTTCAGACCCGCCCCTGAATCTAGTCAGGACTAATAATTATTACTCTACCCTCCAACAAGAAACGGCTTTCCCCACATCCGCTCCCTCCTCACCTGCATAAATTATATTCTCAAAATTTTCACGTTTTTCACTTTTATTCTTAAATTAAATATATTGTGATTTGCGACAATTTATTTTGGTCAGAAATATTATTTTTCAGAAAATAAAAATGCTATTGCGCGTAGGCATGGTAATGGGATGGAGTGAGTTTAAGCACACCCAAACCTACCCTCGCCTTCACTTTCAGACCCGCCCCTGAATCTAGTCAGGACTAATAATTATTACTCTACCCTCCAACAAGAAACGGCTTTCCCCACATCCGCTCCCTCCTCACCCGCATAAATTATATATATATTTTATAATATATATATATATATATATATATATATATATATATATATATATATATATATATATATATATATGTATATATATATTTCAATAACAATAAAAATCAATAATTAAATTAAATAATTGATTATTTTAAAAATAACTATGATACTTGACAATTTTTATTTAAACTATATTTTTATAAAAATAAATTATAATTCTAACAAAGATGTTATTAAACATGATATTGTAAGATTAAAAAATATAAATAAATAATAAAATTAATAAAATAAATTAAATAAATTAAATTTAGTTGACGGGTGCGGACAAGGGTGAATGTGGGGCGGATACTAGCTCTCGCCTCCGTCTCCGAAAATCAAAATTGGATTTTGCCTGTACCCGCACCACACCGCCCCATTTAAATCAGGATTTCCTCATTAATTTTGAAGTGGGGCAGCCGAAACCTGAAGGGAGCGGATTTATTTCGGCCTAACATAGGGGTGTTCGCGGGCCGGTTTGGTTCGGTTTTGAGACAATCTGATACCCGAACCGATTAAAATTAAATGGATTGGTTTGGATTGGATTTACAAATTTTTGCGATAAAGCCCAAACCGAACCGATCCGAGAAACAACGGATTGGTTTGGATTGGATTGATAAGGTAGATAGAAAAATAAAAAAATATTTTTAAAAAATAACTATTTACAAAAATTAATTTTCATAATATTATAAAAAAAAATTAGTATTACTAGTTTTCAAATTTAAATATTATACTAGAAATTTTTATCTAATAGATTAAAAAAATCTAACAAGAAAAATATATAAGATTAAGACTTTAATATGATAATAAATGTGTTTCATAACGTTATGTTCATTTATCATATTACACTATCAATTTTCTAATAACAAATTAAAATAGCATAATTTGTCCACACACGACATTTTATTTTTTTCTTATTGAAGTTGAATGCTTGGTAGTAATTTTCATGATAATTAATTATGGTTGGTTTGGGTTGGGCTTGCGGGTATAAAATTGAAAATCCGATGCCCGAACTGATTGTCATTGGATTTCATTGGTTTGGCTCGGTTCTTGCCCGAACTAAAAAAATGTCCAACCCAAACACTATGGTTTGGTTCGGATTCTGGTTTGGTTCGGATTTACCCGAACCAATGAACACCCCTAGCCTAACAATGTCATCTGTCTGCTGTCTCAATATAATCAAGAGCCACACTAATAAAAAAAAAAATTTAATCCAAAAGATTTCTTTATTTAGTTAATAATATCATCCTCTAGTAAACATGTACCGACATAATTTGATTAAATTTATGAAAGAGACAGAACATTTGAAACCTAAAATAATCAAAATTGTTTGCGCCTAAGGATTACGTGGGAGCCTAATGTCCTCACAAAGAGAATGGTAGCATCCACTATGCAGACAATTTTCACTATGTTGGGGACATAGTTTTTGTATCTTGTTATGTCCTCGTGTCTAATATATTTGATATCTTGTTATGTATCCACATGTGGCACCACAAAAACGACTTAATTGATTTTCTTAAATATCAAACAAGAGTCCAAAATCGAAACAAATGGTATGGGGGTAGTTTAGTAATAACACAGTGAAGGATAGAAAAACACTTAGAAAGGGGAGGTTTGAATAAGTGTAGTCTAAAAACTTGAACGATAAAAATAATTTGCACAGTTATTTTTATCCTGGTTCGTTGTTAACTAAACTACTCCAGTCCACCCCCACGGAGTGATTTACCTCACCTGAGGATTTAATCCACTAATTGCAACAGATTACAATGGTTTTCCACTTAGCCCACGACTAAGTCTTCTAGAGTATCCTGATCACAACCTGATCACTCTAGGAACAAATGCTTAGACACAAGCTAAAACTTTCTTAGAGTATCCTGACCACCACGTGATCACTCTAATTACAGCTGCTTAGACACAAGCTAAGACTTCCTAGAGTATCCTGATCAACACTTGATCACTCTAGTTACTTACAAATTAATGTAATCAATTCTAAGAGTATTACAAATGCTTCTGAAAAGCTATAATCACAACAGTGATATTTCTCTTAACGTTTAAGCTTAATCTCACTAATATATTACAACAGCAATGTAGTGAGCTTTGATGAAGATGAAGTTTCTGAGCTTTGAGTTGAACAGCGTTTCAGCAAGTTTTTCAGAATAAGTTCTTTCAGAATTGTTAACCTTGCTTCTCATCGGAACTTCATATTTATAGGCAATTGAGAAGATGACCGTTGGGAGCATTTAATGCTTTGCGTGTTCCGTACAGCATTGCATTTAATGTTTCACGCTTTTGTCAACTACCTCGAGCCTTGTTCACGCTGTGTCTACTGACGTTGCCTTTAATAGCTTCCAACATTCCTTTTGTCAGTCAGCGTAGCCTGCCACCTGTACTTTCTTCTGATCTGATGTTTGTGTATACAACGTTTGAATATCATCAGAGTCAAACAACTTGGTGCATAGCATCTTCTTGTCTTCTGACCTTGAAGTGCTTCTGAGCGTGATACCATGATAACTTCAGTGCTTCTGCTTCTGATCTCAAGTTCTTCTGATGCTTTCATAGACCCATGTTCTGATACTGCCTTGACCATCTTCTGATGTCTTGCCAGACCATGTTCTGATGTTGCATGCTGAACCTTCTGAGTCAAAGCTTCTGAGCGCTGATTTGTGCATACTCTTTATATATTTCCTAAAAGGGAAATTGCAATGTATTAGAGTACCACATTATCTCACACAAAATTCATATCCTTGTTATCATCAAAACTAAGAATATTGATCAGAACAAATCTTGTTCTAACAATCTCCCCCTTTTGATGATGACAAAAACATATATAAATGATATGAATTTGCGATCAGAAAGAGCAGACGGCTAAAGACAAATTACACAACTATAGCATAAGCATGTGAATGTGTCTCCCCCTGAGATTAACATTCTCCCCCTGAGATGAATAATCTCCCCCTGAAATTAATACTAGAAGAATTTTATAAATAAAAGACTTCCCTGAGTATTTCAGTAGAGACGTTCACAGTGCTTGATCTTCAGAACATTGAATTTCTTTTAGATCCTCAGAACATTCACAGCTTCTGACTTCTGCTTCCATCGGACAGCTTCAGAACTTGAATTTCTTTGATCTTCAGAACATTCACAGCTTTTGACTTCTGCTTCCATCGGACAGCTTCAGAACTTGAATTTCTTTATATCTTCAGAACATTCACAGCTTCTGACTTCTGCTTCCACTAGGACAGCTTCAGAACTTGATTTTCTTTGATCTTCAGAACATTCACAGCTTCTGACTTCTGCTTCCATTGGGACAACTTCAGAGCTTGAATTTCTTCTTACATCACTTCATGCTAGATTGTATCAGAACATTGTTGAATGTACCAGAGCATCATCAGAGCATCTCTACATCCTGAAATGTTACAGAACAAAACTAAACGACAAAAGTCAGCATGAATGAGTCAGAACATAGAGTATGTTCCATAACACATAATATGTATCAGAGCCATATGGTATGTGTCAGAACACATAAACATAATGTTTCAGATCATATTCTATCATCAGAGTGTCTGAACATTCTTCCTTCTTGCTTCTGATTCTGAAGCTTCATAGCACTCAGCTTGCTTCATGAATCCAAGAGCTTGATTCTCTAAAGAATTACTTTTCCTCATCTTGTTGATCTTTTAAAAGGGATCTTCAGTTCCTGCAACAACACAACTTAAAAGCATAGAACTTTGCAAGTTCTGTTAGTAATGTGGGGCCTTTTTACCCGGTAACTAATAATATTTAATCAAATCATTTATCATATATTTTCTCCCCCTTTTTGTCATAACATCAAAAAGAATAGAAAAGATTCAGATGTAGAAAACGACAAAGGAAAGAAACAGAATCAAACTTTTCATTGATTAAACAAGCAGGATTATAAAAGAAGTATGCAGAATAAGCAGATGCAATCAAGGAAAGAAAACTACAAAGACCAAAGACTAAGACCCTAACTTAGACAAAATCTGCGCCAACATATCATGAATCCCGCGGTCTTCTCAGTTTGTTCAGCCATGAAAGCTTGATACTCTGCATGCCTGTCCAGACGAGAAGCTCTACATGAATCCAAGGAGGAAGTGAGAGACAGTTCACAGGAGGAGAGCAAATGTCTCAAATGGGACTTTCTCTTAACATAGAAGTCAAGGACATGAGTCTTAACTTCACCCAATATCATAAGAGAGTCTTCTTCCTTTGGATAAATGTTGATAACAACATCCCAGGAGAGATCTGACTTGAGATTTCTTGGAATCTCGAGTCTCTTGAGAGATCTGGCTTGAAAACAATGTCAGCGATCCCCGAGATTTGTTTCTCAACCTGGAACCAATCAACCCTTCCAACCGTTCAATTCAAATAGCTCAACCGCCCTTGAGCCTTTGTCTTCGTATTTGGTTTGAAACCATAAACACTCACATCATCAGCGTCCATAAAAGAATTACATACCATTTCCATTTCTGATGGAGGATTCGAGCAAGTTTTCAGTGGAGTAACCTCTTGTCTGTTGAATGCCAGATGAGAGGAACTTGACAACGGATTCATGGTGAATGCAAGTTTGAAGACGAAGTAAGCTAAGGTTTATGCAAGACGCTTATAAAGAGATAGAGAGCAAGGATGACAATGAATGCACAGAGATAGGCAAATAAATGGAGGGAAAAGAAACGTTTGAGGAAGATGAAACGAAGAGGAAAATAGACTGAAATGATGGAAAGCACTTAATGTTACGTGACGTGAGGAGAGATAATAATGACAAAAGAAGTGATTGGCACAGTTACCTAAGTAGGCGTCCCCTCAACTGCATGCACGCTTGTCCAGAGATAGTGAACACGTGTTTACCATCTGGATAGCCAGTTACAGCTGTTTTACTTTTAAAGAGATTCTGAATCAACTTAGACAATGAACCGTTAGTAATAACCGAATCACTACTTCTAATTGATTACAATCAGGACTTCTTATAAAAAACTAATCCAATTTCATTTCAGAAGATACTCATACATAAGATCTTCTCATCTTCTCATTCTGGGCATAAATCCATACTGATATTCTTCAGAATGAACTTAAACCTATCTTCAGCAAGGGGTTTTGTAAAGATATCAGCCCATTGATGGTCTGTATCCACAAAGTTTAAAGATATAACACCCTTCTGAACATAGTCCCTTATGAAATGATGTTTAATCTCAATATGTTTAGCTTTTGAATGTAAGATAGGATTCTTAGATAAACATATAGCAGAAGTATTATCACAGAAAATAGGAATGTTACTCTCATATATCTGATAATCTTCTAGCTGACTTCTCATCCAGAGCATTTGTGTGCTACAACCAGCAGCAGCAACATATTCTGCTTCTGTTGTTGAGAGGGCAATAGTAGCTTGCTTCTTGCTGTACCATGAGATCAGATGACTTCCAAGAAATTGACAACTTCCAGAAGTGCTCTTCCTTTCAATTCTATCTCCAGCATAGTCAGCATCACAGAATCCTACTAAGTTGTAATCTTTGGATTTTCTGTAAACTAAACCAACATTAGTAGTACCTTTCAGATACCTCAGAATTCTCTTAACCGCAGTTAAATGAGATTCTCTCGGATCTGATTGGAATCTAGCACACAAACAAACACTGAAGAGAATATCAGGTCTAGAAGCAGTTAGGTATAGAAGAGATCCAATCATACATCTGTATAACTTCTGATCTACCTTCTTACTTACCTCATCCTTACCTAGGACACATGTTGGATGCATGGGAGTTTTGGCTTCTTTGCTTTCAGAAAGATTAAACTTCTTCAGAAGTTCTTTCACATACTTCGTTTTATGAACATAGGTTCCATCAGAAGTTTGGTTGATTTGAATCCCAAGAAAATACTTGAGTTCTCCCATCATGCTCATTTCAAATTCAGCCTGCATAGACTCAGCAAACTCCTTTCCAAGTGTAGCATTAGATGTTCCAAAGATGATATCATCAACATATATTTGACATATTAAAATATCCTTTTTAAAGGTTTTACAAAAGAGAGTAGTGTCCACTTTTCCTCTAGTGAAACCATTTTCCAGAAGGAAAGAACTTAAACATTCATACCAAGCTCTAGGAGCTTGCTTCAATCCGTATAATGATTTCTTTAATTTAAAAACATGATTTGGAGACTTGGAGTCTTCAAAACCAGGAGGTTGATGGACATAAACTTTTTCATCTATATAACCATTTAAGAAGGCACTCTTGACATCCATCTGATAAAGAGTGATGTTATGTTGAGTGGCAAAAGAAATTAATAGACGAATAGATTCTAACCTGGCCACTGGTGCAAAGGTTTCTGTGTAGTCAATTCCTTCTTGCTGACTATAACCTTGAGCAACCAGTCTGGCTTTGTTTCTTACCACTTCTCCCTTCTCGCTTAGCTTGTTTCTGAATACCCACTTAGTGCCGATGATGTTAAATCCTTTTGGTCTAGGAACCAAGTCCCATACATCATTCCTTGTAAACTGATTGAGTTCTTCTTGCATGGCAATTATCCAGTCTGGATCTTCTAAAGCTTGATCAACAGAAGTTGGCTCGATCAAAGAAACAAGACCTAATTGACATTCTGCATTGTTCTTAAGGAATGCCCTTGTTCTGATGGGATCATCTTTCTTCCCAAGGATCACATCTTCTGAATGAGCTGAAGCAAGTCTAGGTGATCTTCTGACTGTTGGTTCTTCAGAAATCCTGAGATTCTCTAAAGATGCAGCAACTTGATCTTCTGATCCATTGCTTCTGAGACTTCCAGCTTCTGCAGCATTGCTTCTTGGTTCTACTGCTTCTGATATATCAATATCAAAATCTGCAAAATTCTCAAACTGCTTTGGTTTTTCAAGACCAAGCTTATCATCAAACCTGATATTGATTGATTCTTCTACAATCAATGTTTCAGTATTGTATACTCTGTAGCCTTTAGAGCGTTCAGAATATCCAAGAAGGAAACACTTTTGTGCTTAAGAATCAAACTTTCCAAGATGATATTTAGTATTCAGAATAAAACATACACATCCAAAAGGATGGAAATATGAAATGTTGGGCTTTCTGTTCTTCCACAATTCATAAGGAGTCTTATTTAGAATAGGTCTGATAGAGATTCTATTCTGAATATAACACGCAGTGTTTATTGCTTCTGCCCAGAAATGCTTAGCCATATTGGTTTCATTGATCATGGTTCTGGCCATTTCTTGTAGAGTCCTATTCTTTCGCTCTACAACTCCATTTTGCTGTGGAGTTCTAGGACAAGAGAAATCATGGGCAATACCATTTTCTTTGAAGAACTCCTCAAAGAATCTGTTCTCAAATTCGCCACCATGATCACTTCTGACCTTTATGATTTTGCAATTCGCACTCTTTCTCAGATTGGATCTGAGTGCAGAATTCAAAGAACACTGAATGAGACTCATCCTTGTGTTTTAAGAACTTTACCCATGTCCAGCGGCTATAATCATCAACGATGACTAATCCATATTTCTTCCCTCTGACAGATGCTGTTTTGACTGGGCCAAACAGATCAATGTGCAAGAGTTCTAACGGCCTTGAGGTAGAAACAACATTCTTAGACTTGAATGCAGGTCTGAAGAACTTGCCCTTCTGACATGCTTCACAAAGAGCATCTGATTTGTGTTTCAAATTTGGGAGTCCTATGACCAGATTTAGTTTGTTAATCTGAGAGATCTTTCTCAAACTAGCATGTCCTAATCTTCTGTGCCAGACCCATTGCTCCTCAGAAACAGACATAAGACAAGTCACCTTCTGCTTCTCAAGATCAGAAAGATCAATCTTATAAATGTTGTTCTTTCTCTTGCCTGTAATTAGGATTGAGCCATCCTTCTGACTTACAGCCTTGCAAGACTTTTGATTGAAGATTATATCATAACCATTGTCACTTAATTGACTTATGGACAATAGGTTATGCGTTAATCCTTCTACAAGAAGTACATTAGTTATGGAAGGAGAGTTACCAAGACTTATGGTTCCAGAGCCAATGATTTTGCCCTTCTGATCTCCTCCAAACTTGACTTCTCCACCTGGTTTAAGCACCAGGTCTTGGAATGTAGACCTTCTTCCCGTCATGTGTCGCGAGCACCCAGAGTCCAGGTACCATGACATTTTGCTTTTTGTCCTCTTTGCCGCCAAGGATATCTGCAACAGAAATTATCTTCTCCTTAGGTACCCACAATTTCTTGGGTCCTTTCTTGTTAGTTCTCCTCAAGTTTTGATTGAACTTGGGTTTAGCAAAATATTTAACAGGAGGAACAACATGATATTCTTTAGGTTTGTCAGCATGATATTTCTTAGGATGTGTCACATGCTTCTTGGTGTGAACAGTGTTAAACTTATGTGCATGTGAAGTGAGCCTAATATCATGAGCATGGCCATATTTGAACTGATCATACAATGGCTTGTATGTGATCTTCAGATCATCAACAGGTTCAAATTTATGTGAGGTATCAACCTCATAGCCAAAACCAAACCTTCTATTTCCAGAAACACCATATATCATAGAAGCAAGATGACTTCTGCCAATACTTCTAGATAAGAACTTTCTGAAGCTCGAGTCATATTCTTTCAGAATATGATTCATGTTAGGAATGGATTTTTCTGTTTCAGAAGGAGATCCACTATCTTTGGATAGATTTAAAACTTTTTCCTTCAATTCAGAATTTTCCAATTCCAGCTTCTTAGTTTCAAATTCAAACTGCTTTTTCAGCTTTTTGTATTTGATACTAAGATGAGCCTTGAGTTCCAGAAGTTCTGTTAAACTAGAAACTAACTCTTCTCTAGATAGTTCAGAAAATACCTCTTCAGAATCTGATTCTGATGTAGATTCTGATCCATCATCTTCTGTAGCCATCAGCACAAAGTTGGCCTGATCTCCTTCAGAGTCTGATTCTGATTCTGATTCAGAATCATCCCATGTTGCCATAAGACCTTTCTTCTTATGAAACTTCTTCTTGGGATTCTCCTTCTGAAGTTTTGGACACTCGTTCTTGTAATGTCCAGGCTCATTGCACTCATAGCAGACAACCTTCTTCTTGTCAGATCTTCTGTCACCAGAAGATTCTCCTCGTTCAAATCTCTTTGAACTTCTGAAACCTCTGAACTTCCTTTGCTTGCTCTTCCAGAGTTGGTTTACCCTTCTGGAGATCATGGACAGTTCATCTTCTTCTTCAGATTCTGATTCTTCAGGATCTTCTTCTCTAGCCTGAAAAGCGTTAGTGCATTTTTTAACATTAGATTTTAATGCAATAGACTTACCTTTCTTCTGAGGCTCGTTTGCATCCAGCTCTATTTCATGGCTTCTCAAGGCACTGATAAGCTCTTCCAACGAAACTTCATTCAGATTCTTGGCAATCTTGAATGCAGTCACCATTGGACCCCATCTTCGGGGTAAGCTTCTGATGATCTTCTTTACATGATCAGCCTTGGTGTAGCCTTTATCCAGAACTCACAATCCAGCAGTTAGAGTTTGAAATCTTGAGAACATCTTTTCAATATCTTCATCATCCTCCATCTTGAAGGCTTCATATTTCTGGATTAGAGCAAGAGCTTTAGTCTCCTTGACTTGAGCATTTCCCTCATGGGTCATTTTCAATGACTCATATATATCATGGGCAGTTTCCCTGTTAGATATCTTCTCATACTCAGCATGAGAGATAGCATTCAGCAAAACAGTCCTACATTTATGATGATTCTTGAAAAGCTTCTTTTGATCATCATCCATTTCTTGCCTTGTAAGCCTTACGCCACTGGCTTTCACTGGATGTTTATAACCATCCATCAGAAGATCCCATAATTCACCATCTAGACCAAGAAAGTAACTTTCCAGTTTATCTTTCCAGTATTCAAAGTTTTCACCATCAAATACTGGTGGTCTAGTATAACCATTGTTACCATTGTATTGCTCAGCAGAGCCAGATGTAGATGCAGGTGGATCTGTTGGAATTTCACCAGCCATCTTTTACTGAAGCGTTTTTCTCTTCCTGAATCTTTTCTAAACACGGCTAAGTGCTTGCACCTTAGAACCGGCGCTCTGATACCAATTGAAGGATAGAAAAACACTTAGAAAGGGGGGGTTTGAATAAGTGTAGTCTAAAAACTTGAACGATAAAAACAATTTGCACAGTTATTTTTATCTTGATTCGTTGTTAACTAAACTACTCCAGTCCACCCCCACGGAGTGATTTACCTCACCTGAGGATTTAATCCACTAATCGCAACAGATTACAATGGTTTTCCACTTAGCCCACGACTAAGTCTTCTAGAGTATCCTGATCACAACCTGATCACTCTAGGAACAAATGCTTAGACACAAGCTAAGACTTTCTTAGAGTATCCTGACCGCCACGTGATCACTCTAATTACAACTGCTTAGACACAAGCTAAGACTTCCTAGAGTATCCTGATCAACACTTGATCACTCTAGTTACTTACAACAGTGATATTTCTCTTAACGTTTAAGCTTAATCTCACTAATATATTACAACAGCAATGTAGTGAGCTTTGATGAAGATGAAGTTTCTGAGCTTTGAGTTGAACAGCGTTTCAGCAAGTTTTTCAGAATAAGTTCTTTCAGAATTGTTAACCTTGCTTCTCATCAGAACTTCATATTTATAGGCACTTGAGAAGATGACCGTTGGTAGCATTTAATGCTTTGCATGTTCCGTACAGCATTGCATTTAATGTTTCACGCTTTTGTCAACTACCTCGAGCCTTGTTCACGTTGTGTCTACTGACGTTGCCTTTAATAGCTTCCAACGTTCCTTTTGTCAGTTAGCGTAGCCTGCCACGTGTACTTTCTTCTGATCTGATGTTTGTGTATACAATGTTTGAATATCATCAGAGTCAAACAGCTTGGTGCATAGCATCTTCTTGTCTTCTGACCTTGTTAAGTGCCAAAATGTAGTTATTTTGTGTTTGTAAATAGTGGCACTTATCGATACTTTTTGTTAATACCGTTTGAATAATTCCCCGTTTTTGTGTATATTTGTATCGTTTGTGTTTTGTTACGTTTTCGCGTAAATATGTACCGTTTGATAGTTTTGTTGTCTTTTTGTAGGTATTTATGTGTGTTCGAAGCTTTGAGGAATAAAGTGTCGAAGACACGGCGGCGAACACGCGATTTTACCAATTCATCGGCGGGCAAGGCTCAAAATAAGGATGATCAAATTCATCAATTTGGTTGAAATTTGTTCATTGTTAGATAGAGCATGGAATAAGCTTTCCAACGCTTCGAACCGGGCGCAAATCGGAGTTACGGTTCTCAAGATATGACCAAAACAAGATTTGCTGTTCTGTTGAGCGCGCTAAGCGGGCTTGACCGCGCTAAGCGGGCTCTGGGAGCATTTTTGACCCATTTGGCAGAAAGTTGGGCGCTTAGCGCGGGTTTTTGGCGCTAAGCGCGGTCTGGCGGTCTAAGAAAAATAAAAAGCAGCCCGCTTAGCGCGCTGGGCGCGCTTAGCGCGGTCTGCGACTTTCAGACTTGTATATATGTTGTAAAAACACTTTTTTAGGGTTTTTTATCATCCATTTCCCCCATGGAGTGGCTCTGGTCCAATTTTGATAGTTTAGAGGCTTAGGAAACACCATTGGGTGCGACATCATGTGGATTGATCATGGATCTGTCTCGATTTCATTGTACCGGTGAGATCTTTCCAGTTCATCTTCTCTCTTCCCTTTGTTTCATTCCAATGGTGGGTGTTGTATGTATGTTTCTACTCTTATTGTATGTATATTTGTGGATCTTGGGATCGTTTATATATTCGCTTTACAAATCATCATTGTTGTTGTTCTTGATCTTTTTGCTTAAATGCTCTGGATTTGTGTTGTTGCAGACATGGACACCATAGATCTTGATTAGGAATGATAACTGTTAGTTTCTGGGTTGCAGACATGGATTTAGGACTAACAATCGTAGTGGGTATCGAGTCTAATGCCTCCGTGTTGTTTGTGTCGGTGGAGAAATCGCTGATGTGAATAGTACGGTTGAGCTTTCGTCGGTGTTGCAGACATGGACACCGATGTGGCATCTCGAGTGATGCCCGGTGATGTTGATGCGTATTGTGAGTGTCGAGCGACAGATCTTCAGATTTAAGTATTCGACGGGTAGAACGAAATGCAATTCCATAACTATTTCTCTTAGACTATTGAGATTGTTTATCTGCTTTTATTTACTTTTCCCGCATTTACCTTTCCGCAACCAATCATGAAACTTAGAACGCGAGATAGTCGAACGGCAGTTCTTCTCAACCAATCTCTGTGGACTACGATACGATATAACCTATATCACCCGGTAATAAATAATACCTATTACTTTTTGCTTGCCGCTTTACCGCTTCAACAAAATGGCGCCGTTGCCGGGGATTGGTTTTGAGATTAATCGCATTGCGATGGTTTTGTGTTTTAAGTTTCGTAAATATGTCCATATTGCATATTTTGTGAATAGATGTATACTTGTATAGTTATACTTGTTTCATTTTGTTTGGTGAACTTACTAAACAAGTTGAACTCGGATTAGCTCTTAAATTACATATCTTCAATTTTCAACTTGTTTAGTCAATTTCACCATTCCTTGTAAATTGGTGTTTTTACACATACTTGTATTTTGCTTTTAATTCGTTTGTTAAGTGTTTGGGCAGGACGTTTTCTTTAGGTGGCGTTTGAGGCGAAAGCATTGGCGTACCGTGAGGAAGTTTCTTACCATTCGCGAAACAATAAAAGGCGTCGAGCTAACGACGTAAAACGAGCGCTTGTTGGGAGGCACCCCAACGGTTTTATTTTTCTGTTTTTCTGTAAATGAGATGTATAGGTGTTAAGTGGAGGCACACTGGAATTTCTGTTTTGTTGCACTGGTTTTTGTCTTTCTGGTGTAGCGCGCCTAGCGCGCTAGACCGCGCTTAGCGCGGTCTGTAGCTTTTGGCTAATGAATTCATTTTAATGATTCATTTGCCTCACCCTTTTTCCCACTTACACCAAGGCTTTATAGTATGTATTTTATAGTTATAATTTTAATTCTTTTGTTGTTGTTTAGACTCAAATTTTGGCTCGATTACTTGAAGTCGCATTTGGTAATTCTCCAATTTTGATTGATTCAACATGCCAATTATGCGGTAATGATTGTTCGAATTTGTACATAGCAAGGTACTCGTTTATCGCTTTCTATAGCTTAGCATGATTAGGAGACTTTTCATTTGTACAATTTTCATATTACTCATTCTTTTTGCATAACTTGCTCATTACTTGAATCACAATTAGTTTACCCTTTTTACCATAAATGTGAGGTGGCTTTCCATTGTGTATATATGTGAGTGACCGACATTTCTTGTTTTAACTGGATATTATTATGTTTAATCTTTCGTTTGTGTTAATTTTGTGAATGCACGAAAGTGATCAAGGCACTTGTTTGATTTTGAGCACAACTACCATAGTCAAATGTCAATTCACCTTGTGAGTGTGTGACCATTAGTACCCCCTTTGCACCTTTTTGTCATTGTCCATTTTGTTTTTGAACTTGAGACATAGTTCACCCTTTTTGATGGATTTTGATTATCTTTGTTTTCTTGACCTATAATTATGATGTTTAGATGGATTTTTACCTTGCCTTAGAAAGTAAGGAGTATTCACTTTATGTTATGGTTGAATTCAAGTTGGGGAGAAGGTGTTTGCCTCTTTATGATGTGATTGATATGAGGTAGTGGAAAGAAAAGAAAAAGAAAAAGAAAAAAAAATGTGAGAAAGAAAGAAAAGAAAAAGAAAGAAAAAAGAGAAAAGTTTGAAAAAGAAAAGAACAAAAAGAGTTTGGAATAAGAGTGTGCTAATAAGTATTATGTTTTGGTTTGACAATTTTTGATAAAGAAGAAGTTTGATTGAAATTATATTGTTTGAAACTTTGTGGAAGTAATTACTCCCTTAGGTTTAGGCAAGTTTTTTGTTTCGATTAGCTTTAGGACTTATCACTTGTTTGTAAACCGAGCCACATTACAACCTTGAAAGCCCTTGTGATTCGTGCCGTTGCATTTTCGATACTATTTTTGGATGAATGCATAATTTTGTCTATTGTTTGCAAGATTGTCGGGTGTGTGTCAAAGTCCTCACCTTTCGGTGTTTTCCATCTACCGATGAGTTTTTGCTAGGCGTGATTCATTATTGAGCTTGTTTTTGTTTAGAATGTTTTGTATGATTATTGTACTTACGATTGGTTTCATTTTCATGCGTCGTTGTAGGATTGTGGTAAGTTTTTACTTTGTTTGTACGTTTTTGGTTTGAACTGTGCAATTGTTTAGTTTTCTAAACTGTGTTGATTCTTGATTCTTTGGATTTTTACTTTTGATTCTTTGAGTGTTTGGCCTTGTTTGGGGACAAACAAATTCAAGTTGGGGAGAGTTGTTAAGTGCCAAAATGTAGTTATTTTGTGTTTGTAAATAGTGGCACTTATCGATACTTTTTGTTAATACCGTTTGAATAATTCCCCGTTTTTGTGTATATTTGTATCGTTTGTGTTTTGTTACGTTTTCGCGTAAATATGTACCGTTTGATAGTTTTGTTGTCTTTTTGTAGGTATTTATGTGTGTTCGAAGCTTTGAGGAATAAAGTGTCGAAGACACGGCGGCGAACACGCGATTTTACCAATACATCGGCGGGCAAGGCTCAAAATAAGGATGATCAAATTCATCAATTTGGTTGCAATTTGTTCATTGTTAGATAGAGCATGGAATAAGCTTTCCAACGCTTCGAACCGGGCGCAAATCGGAGTTACGGTTCTCAAGATATGACCAAAACAAGATTTGCTGTTCTGTTGAGCGCGCTAAGCGGGCTTGACCGCGCTAAGCGGGCTCTGGGAGCATTTTTGACCCATTTGGCAGAAAGTTGGGCGCTTAGCGCGGGTTTTTGGCGCTAAGCGCGGTCTGGCGGTCTAAGAAAAATAAAAAGCAGCCCGCTTAGCGCGCTGGGCGCGCTTAGCGCGGTCTGCGACTTTCAGACTTGTATATATGTTGTAAAAACACTTTTTTAGGGTTTTTTATCATCCATTTCCCCCATGGAGTGGCTCTGGTCCAATTTTGATAGTTTAGAGGCTTAGGAAACACCATTGGGTGCGACATCATGTGGATTGATCATGGATCTGTCTCGATTTCATTGTACCGGTGAGATCTTTCCAGTTCATCTTCTCTCTTCCCTTTGTTTCATTCCAATGGTGGGTGTTGTATGTATGTTTCTACTCTTATTGTATGTATATTTGTGGATCTTGGGATCGTTTATATAATCGCTTTACAAATCATCATTGTTGTTGTTCTTGATCTTTTTGCTTAAATGCTCTGGATTTGTGTTGTTGCAGACATGGACACCATAGATCTTGATTAGGAATGATAACTGTTAGTTTCTGGGTTGCAGACATGGATTTAGGACTAACAATCGTAGTGGGTATCGAGTCTAATGCCTCCGTCTTGTTTGTGTCGGTGGAGAAATCGCTGATGTGAATAGTACGGTTGAGCTTTCGTCGGTGTTGCAGACATGGACACCGATGTGGCATCTCGAGTGATGCCCGGTGATGTTGATGCGTATTGTGAGTGTCGAGCGACAGATCTTCAGATTTAAGTATTCGACGGGTAGAATGAAATGCAATTCCATAACTATTTCTCTTAGACTATTGAGATTGTTTATCTGCTTTTATTTACTTTTCCCGCATTTACCTTTCCGCAACCAATCATGAAACTTAGAACGCGAGATAGTCGAACGGCAGTTCTTCTCAACCAATCTCTGTGGACTACGATACGATATAACCTATATCACCCGGTAATAAATAATACCTATTACTTTTTGCTTGCCGCTTTACCGCTTCAACAAAATGGCGCCGTTGCCGGGGATTGGTTTTGAGATTAATCGCATTGCGATGGTTTTGTGTTTTAAGTTTCGTAAATATGTCCATATTGCATATTTTGTGAATAGATGTATACTTGTATAGTTATACTTGTTTCATTTTGCTTGGTGAACTTACTAAACAAGTTGAACTCGGATTAGCTCTTAAATTACATATCTTCAATTTTCAACTTGTTTAGTCAATTTCACCATTCCTTGTAAATTGGTGTTTTTACACTTACTTGTATTTTGCTTTTAATTCGTTTGTTAAGTGTTTGGGCAGGACGTTTTCTTTAGGTGGCGTTTGAGGCGAAAGCATTGGCGTACCGTGAGGAAGTTTCTTACCATTCGCGAAACAATAAAAGGCGTCGAGCTAACGACGTAAAACGAGCGCTTGTTGGGAGGCACCCCAACGGTTTTATTTTTCTGTTTTTCTGTAAATGAGATGTATAGGTGTTAAGTGGAGGCACACTGGAATTTCTGTTTTGTTGCACTGGTTTTTGTCTTTCTGGTGTAGCGCGCTTAGCGCGCTAGACCGCGCTTAGCGCGGTCTGTAGCTTTTGGTTAATGAATTCTTTTTAATGATTCATTTGCCTCACCCTTTTTCCCACTTACACCAAGGCTTTATAGTATGTATTTTATAGTTATAATTTTAATTCTTTTGTTGTTGTTTAGACTCAAATTTTGGCTCGATTACTTGAAGTCGCATTTGGTAATTCTCCAATTTTGATTGATTCAACATGCCAATTATGCGGTAATGATTGTTCGAATTTGTACATAGCAAGGTACTCGTTTATCGCTTTCTATAGCTTAGCATGATTAGGAGACTTTTCATTTGTACAATTTTCATATTACTCATTCTTTTTGCATAACTTGCTCATTACTTGAATCACAATTAGTTTACCCTTTTTACCATAAATGTGAGGTGGCTTTCCATTGTGTATATATGTGAGTGACCGACATTTCTTGTTTTAACTGGATATTATTATGTTTAATCTTTCGTTTGTGTTAATTTTGTGAATGCACGAAAGTGATCAAGGCACTTGTTTGATTTTGAGCACAACTACCATAGTCAAATGTCAATTCACCTTGTGAGTGTGTGACCATTCGTAACCCCTTTGCACCTTTTTGTCATTGTCCATTTTGTTTTTGAACTTGAGACATAGTTCACCTTTTTGATGGATTTTGATTATTGTTTTTCTTGAACCCTCATCTATGATGTTTAGTTGGATTTTTACCTTACCTTAGAAAGTAGGGAGTATTTACTTTATGTTATGGTTGGATTCAAGTTGGGGAGACGATGTTTGCCTCTTTATGATGTGGGTGGTATGAGGTTATGAAAAGAAAAAGAAAAAAATGTGAAAAAGAAAGAAAAGAAAAAGAAAGACAAAAGAGAAAAAGTTTGAAAAAGAAAAGAACAAAAAGAGTTTGGAATAAGAGTGTGCTAATAAGTATTGTGTTTGGTGTGAAACGTGTGATGAAGAAGAAAGTTGGATTGGAATTGTATTGTTTGAAACTTTGTGGAAGTAATTACTCCCTTAGGTTTAGGCAAATTTTTGTTTCGATTAGCTTTAGGAATTATCACTTGTTTGTTAACCGAGCCACATTACAACCTTTAAAGCCCTTGTGATTCGTGTCGTTGCTTTTTCGATACTATTTTTGGATGAACGCATAATTTTGTCTTTTGTTTGCAAGTTTGTCGGGTGTGTGTCAAAGTCCTCACCTTTCGGTGTTTTTCCTCTACCGATGAATTTTTGCTAGGCGTGATTCATGATTGAGCTTGTTTTGTTTTAGAATGTTTTGTATGATTTTTGTACTTAGGATCCGTTTCATTTTCATGTTGTCGTTGTAGGATTGTGGTAAGTATTTACTTTGTTGGTACGTTTTTGTTTGAACCGTACAATTGTTTCGTTTTTCCCAATCTTGTAGATTCTTGATTCTTTGATTTTTACTTTTGCGATTTGAGTGTTTGGCCTTGTTTGAGGACAAACAAATTCAAGTTGGGGAGAGTTTGTTAAGTGCCAAATTGTAGTTATTTTGTGTATGTAAATATTGGCACTTATCGAGACTTTTTGTTAATACCGTTCGAATAATACCCCGTTTTGTGTATAAATACGTATACTTTGTGAATAGATGTATATTCATATACTTTTATACTTTTTGATAGTTTTCTATTCATTTTGTAGGTATTGAGGCGTATTTGGAGCATGAGCAATAACGTGGCGAAGACACGGCTTCAAATGCTCGATTTTGAGCGGCGGAATCAATTCATTCGGCGAATAAAGCTCAAAACCAAATAATAATAAATTGCCCATTTGGTTGATATGTTGTCATTGTTAGATAGAGCATGAAATAAGCTTTCCAACGCTTCAAACCGGGCGCAAATCGGAGTTACGGTTCTCAAGATATGGCCAAAACTATATTTCAATTTTCTGTTGAGCGGGCTAAGCGGGCTTGACCGCGCTAAGCGCGGTCTGGGCGGTTTGGAAAGTCATTAAATAGGGAAAAATCACATTTTTCAGGGTTATGCTTTGGGGTATTTGTTCCCAAAGTCATCACAACCATTTTTGAGTAGGGAGAGCTTGAAAATAACAATGGAGCATGCATCTTGATGATCGGAGGTCGAATTTCTCATCGATTGGTGTTGACAAACCAAGAAATGTTTGGTTCCTCTTCTTCTCTTCTCTTTGTATTTCTCTTTTGGTGAGTTTGTATGTAAATACTCTAAACCCATGGATGTTTGTTACTCTTTTTACTAGTTGTATAAAGTTTGCTTTACAAATCTTAATCGGTGTTTCCTTGATCTTTTTGCTTAAATGTTTTGGATTTGTGTTGTTGTAGAAATAGACATCACAAATCTTGATTAGGGGGATATCTGTTAGCTTTTGATTCTAGACATAGGATTGGGGTTAACATCCACATAATATCTGAGTTTAATGTCTCTGTGTTGTTCGATCGGTTGAGACATCGTCGAAAGAGCAATATAGTTGAATTCCCGTCGGTGTTGCAGACATGGATATTGATGTGAGGGATATGTGGTGATTCTGATGAGTATTGTAGATTGAGTACGGCGGAGTGATAAATCTAAGTTTATGAGGAGTAGTTTAGATTCAAACCAGATAAGCTATTCTCTATCAAGAATGAATTTATTTTATGTTCATATGTTATGTTTTCCTTGTTTACTTAAAACTCATTTTAACCCGAGCTCAAGAACTAAGAATCCGTCGAACGGCAGTTCAGTAGCACTAATCTCTGTGGACACGATAAATTCCCGGATAAATATTTCCAAATCTTTTGTTGCTTGCCGCTTTACCGCTTCAACAGACCTTGAAGTGCTTCTGAGCGTGATACCATGAGAACTTCAGTGCTTCTGCTTCTGATCTCAAGTTCTTCTGATGCTTTCATAGACCCATGTTCTGATACTGCCTTGACCATCTTCTGATGTCTTGCCAGACCATGTTCTGATGTTGCATGCTGAACCTTCTGAGTCAAAGCTTTTGAGCGTTGATTTGTGCATACTCTTTATATATTTCCTGAAAGGGAAATTGCAATGTATTAGAGTACCACATTATCTCACACAAAATTCATATCCTTGTTATCATCAAAACTAAGAATATTGATCAGAACAAATCTTGTTCTAACACACAGTTCAAAAATACTAGAAAATATCTAAACGAGGAAGTTTAATAATAATATATATACTATAGAGTAGAAGCAAAAAACAAACAAGCACGGACATAAACAAATTCATAGCATCTTTCGGTTCAGCATAGCAGAGAAGAAAAAAACAGAGAGCAGAGTAAAGAGAAGATGCAGGGTGATTGTGGTACAAGTTTAAGCAACGGTGGAGGAGGAAGAATCATCTGTGACCGACCGGTTCCAAAGAGAGGTCAGGTAAAGCATGGAATTGTGTTGGGATTTGCCAGCTCAGTTGTTTTCATGCTCACACCATCATGTATCACTGCACCTACTCCACTTCAGCTTTTACTTTAATCCGTAAACTAGTAGAAGACCCGTGCGTCCGCACGGGTAATGCAAATCTTAAGATGAATAATGTATTACAAACGCATAAAAAAATTTAAAAACTCGAATGAGAAATGTTAAATTAAGATTCATAAAACATAATATAGATGTATTGAAACTATATATAGTAGCTATGTAAAAAAAGAACATGAAAATACAATAGTCATTCGCATCTTAGTTAATTCGATAAGGCCGGGTTGTTAGTGATATACAATTGTTATTATAAAAGCACTAATAACTAAAAATATTTAAAAAGAAATATTTATCAAATCACCAACATGATAAATTTAATATGTCTAATAAATATAAATATTTACATATATGACTAATAACTATAAATATTTACAAATATCACTGATGATTATAAATATTTATTATATTTTATTGTTTAAGTAAAAAAGGTATTGCGGTGATAATGTCCCGTAAAAATAATGAGTTTATGCTAATTATAAATATTTATAATATTTTGTTGATTAAAATAAAAAACGTATTGTAGTGATAGTGTCCCGTGAAAACTTCTTAGATGAATAGTTTTCAATTTTAATTGGTATATAATTTATTTAAATGCAATTATAAAATATGAAATAATAAATTTTATTGTATAATACAATTTAGGCTATAAATTGTTTCAAACATCTTATATTTTATTCAAGTAATAGGAGAAATTGAAAAACTTGAATTTATGATTATAAATGTTTATAATATTTTATTATTTAAGTGTAAAAGTTATTGTGGTCATATTGTCCCGTGAAAATAATGAGTTTATGCTAATTATAAATATTTATAATGTTTTATTAATTAAAATAAAAAGTATTATGGTGAGTGTCCCGTAAAAACTTATTAGATGAATAGTTTTTAATTTTAATTGGTATATAATTTATTTAAATGAAATTATAAAATATGAAATAATAAATTGTATTGCATAATACAATTTAGACTATAAATTAATTGTTAGAAGTTTGATAGAATTGGAACATATAATTGTATGGACAATGACATTGAATCTAGTAGAAATTTTGTAACTTAGATAAAATGATGTATAATATATTTTGATTACAGAAAAATCAAAAACACTTAAACTGATTACAAATTGAAAGAAAAAGTTTCTCAACATATTTGAAACTATAATATGCAAATGAGTGAAATAAAAAAAAAAATAGAGCAACCAATATCTTGATAGTTAAATGATCACACATGAGGATTGTAGTAGCTCCATGGTAATTGCTTTCGTTTCTATAGGAATTCAATGAATAATATGTAACCTACAAGGTGAAATAAAATGGATAAATAGAAATAAATTTTGTATTGTAACATGTAAAAGAAATGAAAGTATACAATATAAATGTAAAATTTAGAATACACCAATTGAGAACAGTCATAGTGAAAAAGTTGTTCAAAACAATATTTGTGAGGATGCTAAACAGCTACACCAATAAATTATACAGACAAAACAAAATTTATTTGGAATCCAAGTAGAATAAAAACTTAATCACCAACACCAAAAGAAACTCGGCATCAAAATAGAAAAGTACCAAATTGATCAAAAAAAACGAAGAATGTCAAGAGAGGGCCATTACAATATACCTACATTTGAAAGCATTAAATGAGTTAGAAATATGTATGATTAACAAAATACAATGAGTAAAGACAATGATATCAGGAGAATTATGTAAGACAGTATTGGTAGGCGGAATGCTTTTAAGATTGTCTTGCCGTGTAATCTTCCATGCCCTGTTGCTGCACTCAAAAAATGTAAGAGACAGTAGCCAAAAGTCCAAATACATTGACATGAAGCAAGCATTAGAGTGTGTTAAAAGCATCACTGGCACTCCTGGAAGTTTCTTTGGACGACCTCTACTTTGCTTAATTGGCATAGCAGCAACATCTTTGTGTAGATTGTTGCCAGTTCTGTAAGAAATAAAGGATTATGGTGAGATTCAATAAATTTTACAAATGGAGTATGTACGGTTTCATTAATTCATTACAATTCCGTTTTAGTAGAGCTTGGACATGCTGAACTTGTGGGATTTGGAAGAACTTGCGGCATTTAGTTTTCAACATCTTGACGTGTAGCAACATTGGAGAATCTTGCGAAAAGGTTTGTTTTCATATTATGTAGATTAAAGATTTTTGGAGGAGTATGGGTAGAATATAATGAATATGTCGGCTGTGTCTGTTGTAAAAAGGCTTTAATAAGTTTTCCATCAGAAACTATTTGGTTTATGAGGCTCCTATGGTTTGAAGTTGAATGTGTGATATCTGATAGGGGAATCTGACTTGTGCTAGGTGTTGTCATGACCGTGTCATTAAGCCGCACGCGTTTTCTCTTATTCTGATTGAGTATACAGAATCTCCGCAATCTTGCTCTTTTTGCTGAAAAAATCTTCCTTTGTAATTGTTCATCAACGCCCGTGTCTTGTTGCGGGATCCTATAAGCAATAGATCATACATTATATGATGTAAGATACAAGCTTAATCCCCATAAATAGGTTATCTAATTATCCCTAAAAAGGCCAATATAATTAGAGTGTAAGATGTAAATTGAACACTAAAATAAGAATATTGGCATTCAAAGACTAAGGAATATTTGATTGAATTATGTAAAATAGACAAGAAACCTAAGCTCAATATTAGGCAGGTACATTTTTAATTTAACTTGATAGACTTAGTAGTGAAATAGAGTTAAATAAAAAACATGGTCAGCATACTTCGCATACTCAATTATATTGGCCTTATACTGGATGTACCTAAATCCTTATGGAGTTCTAGAGTGCCTCACCTGTTTCAAAATTGACTTAGTTCCATTCACATTAAATAAATGCATTAGCATAAGTTCTAACAGTCAATCCATAAGGTAATAAATGGTCTAACACATTAAATATGCTATATATTTCTTATAGCTTTTATCCTTCAATTCTATTAAAAACTTTCTTCAAATATAAGCCTCTGTCAATATATAGCTTGAATGGAAAACATAATGGTTAGGAGCCTCATAACATTATAGCCAATTAGCCATGGTAGTTTAAGGATGAAATTTAAAAATCACGCATATATTAGCATTGTGAGTCCAAAAAAACAGGGAAGTACCTTTCTTGTAACTTTCTCAATTGCAGCAACAGGATTCCCTTGTAAATTGAGATTTCTCATATTGGTCAGTGATTTCAGTACCTACGGTTGCAATACAAAATGATGATTCAAGGTAAAATGTTTTCGACAACAATGAAATAAGATGCCAGACCACCTTTATACTGGCTTTCTTCGATAATGAACGCTAGTTTATCGGCAGCATTCAGTATGGACTGAAAACAAAAGTAGAAAAGGTAGGGAAATCAATCATCATCAAAGCATGAAAGTCAATCTTCACAAGTAAATTCAAAAGAAAAATATATATCAACTAACCTTCTCCTGTATTATGGATTCCTCACTCTGTTGCTTCCTCCGTCCAATGATAGTAACAAATGTTCCTTCTTCTACACCATCAGCATCATCAATTACAAAATCGATCTACAACAAAACAATTGCAAATGAATTAAAAAGCACACCTAACTTTACACATCAACATATCCAAAACATTAATTTATTTTTTTAATTTAACTGTATCAAAACAGTTTTCTTAGTTATGATTCTTTTAGGACAATTTTCACCAAAGATTGCATACAAGGTTTTCTCGCAAGCATCCAAATGCCTTGTAAAACACACTGTTTCGATTAGTATTTGTTAACTCAAAACTAGTTTCACCTCAACAAAAACACTTTTTTTTTGCAGATGTTCAGACAATAGCACAATGAAATTTGGTACTTAAATAAAATAATTAAAATTGGGTGATACAACAACAAAATGGTATTTGATACTAACCTTGAGTTGTTTCTTGATGAAAACCCTAATCAATACCACTAATACTACCTTTGATATCCAATACCCTTGAGTCAAGAAACCTTCCTCAATATAAGATTCGAAACCTATTTATAGAACAAAATCAAAATAAAGTTAGGAAAAATTCATTAAAATCAGAAGAACTTAAAAGGGGAAGATTGGAAAATGGTAGAGAAAGAGAAAAGAAAATGTCTCTGATTCTTCCCCATGCTCCTTCACTATGATATTCTAGCTTGTGCTACTGCTCCATGTCTTTGATCTCTGAGTGTTGTAACTTTAACATTTTCTTTTTGGAAACCCTAATGGGGGTATTGACATTGCCCTGAAAACAGAGCCCGGTAAAAAACAAATCAAAACTTATAAAATGTAGATTACTCTGCAAATATATAAGCATATAATCTGGAAAAAAAACAAATATCAGAAACTTAGAAAACCATAAACAGAAAACCATAAACCGGAAAAATCATAAACCAGAAACTTAGAAAACTATTACATTGAATCAAGCTTCACCTATTTTCCCGTTGAAACGATGCGCGATCTGATGTATCTTTAAGTATACATACAATGGAAAATGCAAACACCAAGAAGATAGAACAAATTTATACTCTTAGATTTTACAAACACCAAGAAGGAATAAAAACACAAATAAGGAGATGAAGTTCCATAACTTACCTTTTCTCTTAAGAAGAAGTGTTGAAGATGAAGATAGATGTGAATGGGAGAGAGAAGAGAGGGGAGAGAACAAATAAAGTGATAGTAATGGAGAGAAGAAAGAGAAGAGAGGGATGTGATTGAAGTGGAGAGAGGCAAGTGAAGAGAGGGATGGGCGATGTTGCGGCGGCTAGGGTTTAGAAGATGGAGGTGGTGATGGAAAATGGGTAGACGGGAGAGAAATGAGGAGAAAAAGAGAAAATGAATCAATTTTGAAAAAAAGAGAGGGAAACATTGAAAATGGAATGTAGTTGCCACTTGGCATAATGCTTAGGTTTCATTGGACAAAAATGTGTTTTTAGTCAATTAGGGCATCAATTAGTGTAAATGAAAATTGAGTTAAAGGGTAATATAGGAAGTTTGGTGGTATGTTTCAATCTTAGTCAGGTAGTTGACTTAAATAGAATCATCGGTGTTCAAAAGTTGTAAATATACCTTTCAATGTTTGATAAAATCTTCAAACACAATTCTATATGAGGAATTAGTTGTGCTGATCTTTGGAAAATTACTGATCCTTTAATTTTGAGATACTAAAGTTATTTAAATACCATCATATCAATCATGAATTTAAGGTTTCAACTTTAATAATGGTTAAAACTCATCAATCTTATTTTAGTAAAAGATACTACTTCTGGCCTTTCATTGATAATAATTTCTGGAATTCATGATGGAATGCCAATGAAATGATGAGAACTAATTACTAAAGATATGTAATGTTCGTCGCTAAAATAAGTATAATTTATTTGTAGAAGATTAGGGTATGTTTGGATCACAAAAGAAAATGAGAGGAAAGAAAGTGAAAAGAAAGAAAGTATAAGAAGAGAAAGAGAGTGGAAAGTGAAATGATTTTTGTAGTTGTTTGGTATGGGAGAAAGTGAAAGGAAAGAAAGTTAAAAAGTAAGAATAGAAAGAATTTATATTTACATAATGACCAAAATAACCCAATCAATTTTTATTAACTTATTTAATTTATTATTAACATTTTTTAAATAAATTATAGATAAAATTTCACCCTTTAAAAATTATAAAGGTGATACGTGAAATATCGAAGACTCGAACTCATACTTTTATATTAAATGTTTCTACTCAATTATCAACTAGACTAATTTATCGAGATATAATTATTTAAATTTTATGTAAAACTTTTTTATTTCAATTAAAAAAATTTTTTTAGGTTTAAATACTAAAATAACAAAAAAAACTATAAATAAAAACTATGAAAATATATTATGAAAATTAAATAATTACAATTTTTGTATCAATAACTTAAAATTAAATAAAATGATGAGAATATTTATTAATAGTTATTTTATTTTTTATGATCTAAATAAAAAAAAGAGAGCAAGTGAATCAACATATTTTAGTTTTAGCAATGTTTATTTATAAGTTTTAAATTTTTCATATCAAATAGGTCACTTTTGTCTTTACAAAAAAAAATTGGTGATAAAGTCATGTTTCCGTCCATATCAGCGAGGAAAGGAAAGGTAAGTGGGTCCCATGTAAAATTTTCTTTCCCCTCTCTTTTGTAGTGTTGCCAAACCATAGAAAGTGGATCTATCCACTCATTTTCTTTCCCTCTTCCTATCCTTCCATTGAACCAAACACAGTGTTAGTGTTTGAATGTTTTTTTTTTCCCTTTCAAAATACAGTTTTCTATTGTTTTTGAACTTCGATCTTAACATGTTTGTTTCACTACATATTTATTCTTACATATTTCCAACATGTCTTGTATGAGATTTATATCTTTACCCACTAATTTATATCTTTCCAGCATGTTTACGAATTCCCCTGCATAATAAATCACAATATGAAATAATTAATTTATAAACCGATTCAAGATGCATCATTTAAAAACCCATTTTAAAAAAGTAATATGCTCTAGTTTTCAAACACAAACTGATTCAAAACCTTAATTCTAACTTCAAACCCCTAAAAATGAAAAAAAAAAAATTTACTTTAATTGTAATATACAACCACTCAATTTTACGATGAAATGAAAATAATAACTATAATACAAAACATTTATTTTTTAATGAGCTGTTATAAGTTTCTTCAATAGAGCATTTGTGTTTTGTGGTCTTTTTGTATTCATTGTTTTCTCTTTTGTATTTAATCGTCAAGTTAGGTTCAGTTATATTGAAGAGTAATTTAATATTCAGAAGATGAACATCAGAAGTTCTGATGTGGGCTGATCTTCTGATAGTTACTCAGAAGATAGTGTTGACCAGAAGATGTTATCTTCTGGGTCCCATTAGCTTAGCTGTTTAATAGTAAGGGTACTTTAGTATTTCTTAGTATTGTACTGTTTGTACCTTAATCTTGTTCACTAAGTTTAGTCTGTTAGGGCCTACGTGGCAAGAATTTTCTTTGTATAAATAACCTTGTAGTAGCTATCATTTATTAACAACAACGCAAGTAGGATCAACAACTTTATTCTCTCTCATTAATCTTTGCGCTGTTATTCTCTTTGTCATCATCTTTATTCATTGTGCACCAACAATTGGTATCTAGAGCTCCGGTTCCAAACACAGGGAAACACGAGTGAACGTGAGTTTGTGTGACTGAGTGATTGATTTTGTTTCTGGGAAACAAAATTGTGTTGAATCACATTTGTCTTGGTTGTTTGTGGGTTGGGAAACACTGTGTGAGTGTGAGTGAAATCTAATTTTTCTGCACAAGTTTAAAGATGAGTGGAAGCAACTTGAATACCAAACTTCCAGTTCTTGATGGTAAAAACTGGAATAGATAGATGATTCAAATGCGTGTATTATTTGGTGCTCAAGATGTTCTAGATCTTGTCACTGGAGGATATGTTCCGGTTGCAGCGGATGCAACGGAAGAACAAAGAGAAGCGCAGAGAGAGACGAAGAAGAGAGATCAAAAGGCGTTGTTCTTCATCCATCAGTGTGTGGATGTGAATGTGTTTGAGAAGATTGATGATTCTATGATGTCAAAGGAGGCGTGGGATATACTGGTCAGGTGTTACGGTGGTGACGTATCAGTGAAGAAGGTGAAACTTCAATCCCTGAGAAAGCAATATGAGAATCTCAACATGAAGAACAATGAGAAAGTCTCTGAGTATATCTCTAGAGTGATTGTGATCATTAATGAGATGAAGGCTTGTGGAGAAACTCTTTCTGAACAAGTAATCATAGAGAAGATATTGAGGTCTCTTACTCCTCAATTTGATTATATTGTTGTATCTATTGAACATTCTAAAGATCTGGAAACCATGAGAATAGAAGAGTTGCAAAGCAGTTTAGAAGCACAAGAGTTGTGTCTGACTGAGAGAACTTCTGAGAGAGAAGTTGAGCAAGCTCGGAAGGCTTCTTTTGTCAAGAAGGACCAGAAGCATAGACGTGGTGATAGATTCCAGAAGGAAGCCTCAACTTCTGATGAGAAGAGATATTAGAAGAGAAAGGATAAGAAGAAAGTTCAATGTTACTGTTGCAAACAATTTGGCCATTTTGCTAGAGACTGTTTGGCAAACAAAGGAAGGAGATCAGAAGAAGCAAATATAGCGAGAGGAGGTTCAGATGATGAACCTGTGCTATTGATGGCTTCAGAATCTGACGAAAGATGTTCGTCAGAGTGGTGGTATATGGACACTGGGTGTTCAAATCACTTGACTGGAAATAAACAATGGCTGATAGATTTTGACTGTGAAAGGAGGACAAAAATCAGATGTGCTGATGATAAGTATCTTTATGCAGAAGGTATGGGAAATGTCAAAGTCAAAGTGAAGAATGGGAAGAATGTTCTGATCAAAGACGTTTCGTATGTTCCTGGAATCAAAAGCAATCTGATGAGTGTGGGTAAGCTCATTAAAAAGGTTTCTCAGTTGTTATGAAGAACAACCTCTTGAAATTGTATGATTCCAATCAGAAGTTGATTATGCAATCTGAACAGGGAAGCAACAGAACATTCAAGGTGAATGTAGAAACAGCTAAAATAGAGTGTCTGAGTGCTGAAGGCTCAGAAGGTGATAGGAAGCTATGGAACAAGAGGTTGGGGCACTTGAACTATAGAAGCCTGGGGCATCTAAGTTCTAAGAAGCTTGTACTTGGCATTCCAAAGAGCAAAGCATGCTCTGGGAGTAGTGCACTCTGATGTGTGTGGACCATTTCTAGAACCTTCACTTGGAGGAAATAGTTATTTTGTGTCTTTTGTGGATGAGTTCACAAGAATGACGTGGGTAACACTTATCAAGTTTAAGACTGAGGTGTTCACAGAATTCCAGAAGTTTAAGGTGAAGGCTGAGAAGCAGAGTGGTCAGAAGATAAAGATTCTCAGAACGGATGGTGGAGGTGAGTATAACTCTACAGAATTCCAGAAGTTCTGTGATAATAATGGAATTGAGCATGAGGTTACTGCTCCTTATACTCCTCAACACAATGGTCTTGCTGAACGTAGAAATCGTACTTTGCTTCATATGACGAGAAGTATGCTAAAAGAGAAGAAGCTTCCTCACAATCTATAGGGGAGAAGCTGTTGCTACTGCAGCATATGTTCTCAACAGGTGTCCAACGAAGAGGCTGAAGGAAATTGTTCCTTTAGAGAAGTGGACTAAAGAGAAGTAAAGTGTTAGTCATCTGAAGGTTTTTGGTTCGGTGTGTTACAAACATGTTCCAGAAGCTAGAAGAAGGAAGCTGGATGATAGGAGCAAAGTGATGTTACTGGTGGGGTACCACAGTACAGGTGCATACAAGCTCTATTGTCTAGAAACTAATAGAGTTGAAGTCAGCAGAAATGTCATTGTGAAAGAATCAAAAGTTTGGGATTGGAGAGAGTCTCAACCAACTTCTGAGATAGAGATAACTTTTGAAGAAGAGTTAGAGTCAGAAGATGAAGCATCTTCTGAAGATGAGTCAGATGGTGAACCTGATTCTGATCCAGATTCTGATGATGACCCAGAATCTGGTGGTAGTCATGATTCTGGAAGGGAAAACTCTGAAGACGTAGAGTCTGGAGGACAAGCTTCTGGAGATGATCATGAAGGTGGAGACTCTGGAGGTGGTGACTCTGGAATAGTTGACTCTGAAGTAGCTCAACGACCACAAAGAGTCAGAACAATACCTAGAAGGTTTGCAGATTTTGACATGTTGCAAGACATAGAAGTTGACTCAGAAGGAGATCTCATTCAGTGTGCCATATTAGTAGATTCTGAACCAGTGAGTATTGAAGAAGCGCTCAAGAAGAAAGTCTGGCTGAATGCCATGAAAGAAGAACTTGAGGCTGTAGAAAGAAACAAGACTTGGAAGCTGACAAAACTTCCAAAGAAGAAGAAAGCCATCAGCGTCAGATGGGTTTTTAAAGTAAAGCTAAAGCCAGATGGATCTGTTGGTAAACACAAAGCGAGGCTAGTGGCTAGAGGTTTTCTTCAGAAACCTGAACTAGATTACTTTGAGGTGTTTGCTCCTGTAGCCAGACATGAAACAATCAGACTGGTGATTGCGTTAGCTGCGAACAGAGGTTGGTCCTTGATGCATCTGGATGTAAAGTCTGCATTTATGAACGGTCCATTACAAGAGGAGGTATATGTGTCACAACCCCCTGGCTTTGTGAAAAAGAATAAGGAAGGGATGATGTACAAATTACATAAAGCTCTGTATGGATTAAAGCAAGCACCCAGAGCTTGGAATTTGAAAGTTGATTCATTTTTCAAGAAGCAAGGGTTCCAGAAGTGTGAGATGGAATATGGAGTTTATTTGCAACATTCTGGAAGCAATATGATTCTGTTGTGTCTGTATGTTGATGACATATTGCTTACGGGGAGTTGTCCAGAAGATCTGATGAAGTTCAAGAAGATGCTGATGAATGAGTTTGAGATTACAGACCTTGGGAAAATGTCATATTTTCTAGGGATGGAGATTCTGTACTCAAAAGATGGTATCATTCTGCATCAGCTGAAGTATGAGTTAGAACTTCTGAAGAAATTCAAGCTGGAGAATTGCAAAGCTGCTGTTACACCGTCAGAAACGAATCAGAAGTTGGACTTTGACTCTAAAGTTGAAGATGTTGATGCTACGATCTTCAAACAGCTGGTTGGTTCTCTAAGGTATTTGTGTAATACCAGGCCTGATATATGCTATGCAGTTGGATTGGTTAGTAGGTTTATGAGTAAACCTAAGTGGTCCCATTACCAAGCTGCTGTCAGAATCTTGAGGTATGTCAAGGGAACTCTGAAGTTTGGCATATTGTTTCCTTCTGGGAGAAAGGAAGAATCGGAGTTATTGAGTTATTATGATTCTGATTGGTGTGGAGACAGAGTTGATAGAAGGAGTACTTCTGGATATTTGTTCATGTTTCTGGGAGGTCCTATTTCTTGGAGTTCCAAGAAGCAACCTGTTGTTTCTCTATCAACCTGTGAAGCTGAGTACATCACAGGCGTTGTAGGTGCATGTCAAGTTGTGTGGCTTCTGAACTTATTAAAAGATCTGAAGATTAAAGTGAAGAAGCCTCTGAAGGTGATGATTGATAACAAGTCTGCAATCAATCTTGCCAAGAATCCGGTGCTACACGGAAGAAGCAAGCATATTGAGACTAAGTATCATTTCTTGAGAAGCCAAGTCCAAAATGGAACATTAGAAGTTGTGCACTGCAGCACCCAGAAGCAGATGGCTGATGTTCTGACGAAGGCGATCAAGACGGATCAATTCCTGCTCTTAAGGGATGGAATTGGTGTTGTCAGCTTTGATTGAAGAATATGAATTAAGGGATGGTATTGAAGAGTAATTCAATATTCAAAAGATGAACATCAGAAGTTCTGATGTGGGCTGATCTTCTGATGGTTACTCAGAAGATAGTGTTGACCAGAAGATGTTATCTTCTGGGTCCCATTAGCTTAGTTGTTTAATAGTAAGGGTACTTTAGTATTTCTTAGTATTGTACTGTTTGTACCTTAAGCTTGTTCACTAAGTTTAGTCTGTTAGGGCCTACGTGGCAAGAATTTTCTTTGTATAAATAGCCTTGTAGTAGCTATCATATATTAACAACAACGCAAGTAGGATCAACAATTTTATTCTCTCTCATTAATCTTTGCGCCGTTATTCTCTTTGTCATCATCTTTATTCATTGTGCACCAACAAGTTGCACACGAGTTCTTATCTTGAATAACACAATCGATGAAAATGATGAATGTGACACAACATAATAAAATCAAAATATCAATATGAAAGAAATTTAATTATATTAAGTGGCTAATATGGACATGAAATGGAGATTAAAAAAAAAATTCAATCTAAATTAAATTAAATTAAATGTGTTCAATAGAATAATGGCTACTAAACACACTTATTTGAGCTATATTGTAAAGTGGCAAACTATTAACTAAAAAAAAGCATAATATTCTTTTCATCCTTTATTTATATTCTTAAACTTTTCTGATTTTTTTTTTTTGAAAAGGTCAAATAAAATTCAATATTTACCGGCATAAGACATGCCCATAAATGGTACAAAGCACAAAATAAAGTGCAGCCAATATTTATAACCCCAGACCCCATTCACAATACAAACCCAACAGCATAACAGATGCCACCAGCCAAAAAAATAACTATAATTACCAACTAGAGAAAAGTTAGACTAATGCTATAAATACCGACTACTAAAGCATCTAACAAAAAAAAAGAGAAAATCCTTATGTCAATCTCTAATCACACCCAGCTTCTCAGCAAAAAATGGAGAGTTGTCATAAATAGCATTAACAATATTTCTTTTGAAGCACTAGAAAAAAACAGCACCACATTCAGGAATCCAACAAACCACACTGCATAGCAATGGAAGACGAGCTCCGAAGCCTACGAATTCAACCAGCCACCTACAACCTAATTACAAAACTTGAAGAAACTAGCAACTGCCAAGTTACGTCTCTAAGACGCCAAGGCAGGCCCTCGGATTCAAGCATCATAGAGTTATGCTATACTCCATACTCATTGTTTTAAATTTCAGCCAATTCCACGCATACATTTTCACGTCCTCTATCAAAGATTCAACCTCAAAGTCTTTGTTTTGGAATATTTTTTCGTTCCTTGCTACGCACGCGAACCAGATTACTATCGCCTGATGTGATACCTTGTTACCTCCACCAAGCAGACCTCCAAACTGTTCCATCTGCGAAATACCGTCATTGTGCAAAACTGAAGAAATGTTTAACCAACGACCAATAGCATACCAGACCCCTGCAAAAATCGGGCACTCGAAAAATAAATGAGACACCGTTTCTTCATATCCACACTCTCCAACACATTGGGTGGATCCTTGCCCAATAGCTCCTCGCCGAACAAGATTATCTCTAGTCGCTATCCTATTTTGGAATAACCTCCAAGCTAAGCACGAAACTTTTGAAGGGATCGCTTTGGGCCACGCCTTAGACCAGACCGGACTAGAAGGATTACTAATTTGAGACAAAAGCACATTTTAGCCTAACGATGTCATCAAGAGTCACACCAATCAGTCAGCCTAACAAACAGATCTCAACTTGCTTTGTCACACTAATACATAATTTTTTTTATCAAAAGATCTCTTTATTTAGTGTCTTTTGCTTTTAAAAAGGTCAAAACAATTTTAGAGTAATAGAATTGATTCTGAATGATTTTAAAATGTATGATTATGCAAAAGTAGAGTTGATTCTGTGTGATTCTATTTAAAGCTAGAATTTATAACATTTATTTTTTCTAAAATTAATTCTGAATAATTTTTACACTATAATTTATTGTTCAACTCACTTTTATATGAATATATTTAAACTTAAATCAATTATATCAAATTCAATTATATTAAAATCAATTATGTCTTCCTTCGATCTAAACACACCATTAATCAATAATAGTATCAACATCTCCTAAACATGTACCGACCTATTGTGATTAAATTTATGAAAGAGACAGCACATTTGTAGCCTAAAAGAATGAAAGCTGTTTACGTGGGAGCCTAGTGTCCTCACAAAGAGAATGGTAATATATGTGGACACAACACAGTTTATGATGTATCTCCTTGCTTTGTCCTCGTGTCTAATATTTGATATTTGATAGTACGATATTTTAGTTAGTCCCCACGTGGCACCACAAAAACGACTTAATTGATTTCCATAAATATCAAACAAGAGTACAAAGTTGAAACAAACAAGTGGCATGGTGGGTAGTTTAGTAATAACACGATCCTAAAATACTAAAAAATATCTTAATAATATGTATATTTATGGACAAGAAGCAGAAAACAAACAAGCACTCACATTAACAAATTCAAAGCATCTTTCAGTTCAGTATAGCAGAAGAAAAAATAACAGAGAACCGAACAAAGTGAAGATGCAGGGTGGTACAACAGAAACTGCAATGAATATCAACGGTGGAGGAAGAATCATCTGTGACCGGCCTAGGGTCAACGTGTTTGGAGGCCTAAGGCGAAATTTGATTTAAATTATATTAAAAATAATATTTAATTAAATTTAAACTATTATTATTATTTATTAATATTATTGTATAAATAATTATAAAATTTGTTTTAAAGGCCACAATAAGATTTGAACCCGTGTGCCAAAATATAATTGTTAAAATCATTCACCACTAAGCCATTGTGTTTCCTTTTTTTTTTTTTAAACCGCTTATTTATTATATAAAAATTGAGGTCTAATTTTTCTGCATTTGAGGCCTATTAAAAGACCCGAAAATTTGAGGCCTAAGGCGATAGCCTCGCTTGCCTAGGGCTTGGGCCGGCCCTGGACCGGCCGAATCCAAAGAGAGGTCAGGTAATGCTTGGAATCATGTTAGGATTGGCCAACTCAGTTGTTTTCATGTTCACACCATCACGTATTACGGCACCTACTCCACTTCAGCTTTTACTTTAATCTCAAAAATGTTGTATATATACCTTTTAATGTTTGAGAAACTCTTGAATTGCAATTCTATATAAGGAACTTGTTATGCTGAACTTTGGAAAATTACTGATCCTTTAATTTTGAGATACTAAAGTTAGTTAGACTCATTTGGCTTGTTTGCGCTTGTATTAGGGGGTGGCTTCTTCAATGGATGAGACACTGGGCTAAATATAAAGTTGTTTAAATATTTAGAACACATCATCTCCTATCAGGACTATAAAACTAGGGTTCATAAATTAAAAGGGGAAGAACATTAAAAATGACAAAATAAAATAAAAGGTATAAAAGACTTTTTCATTTGATTCTTGATTTCAATCGGTATTTTACAGAGACAACATATATAAGAGTCACACCGGATAATAAACCTAAGCCCAAATACTAAAGAAGCCCAATAACAAACTTAATTTATGTCTCACTCATTTGCTTAACTACAATTTTACTCTCTATCACCAGCATATCAATTAGGCTTGGTCATAGTAATAGTTTCGGCGAGAAAACTGAACTAAATCGAATCAAATTATAGTAAAAATTCATTCAAACTGAATCGAACCGTTTTAAATTACTCCTAACTAAATCGAACTATGATTATTGATTTGGTATACCGTTTAAAAATTCCAACACTGTTAGAAGTTAATTTCGAAAATACAGTATTTATTAAAGAATAAATCGGTAAACTATTTTTAATTTTTTTTTTAAAATTTAAAACTTATTTTTAGTATCTTTCATTTTCAATTTAATTCTATAATTGTTTATGCATTATATTTTGTTCACTAAGCACGTAAAACACGATTATTTTAATTTTTATTTGGTTTGTTTAAGTGGTTATGTTCAGTTGATATATTTTTTTTTTTTTTTATGAATCCTAATATCAATCATCAAGGTTTAAACTTTAATAACGGTTAAAACTTATCATTTTTATTTGATTAAAAGATACTACTTATAGCAAAATAATTTCTAGAATTCATAATGAAATGCCGATGAAATTATGAGAACTAAGTAAAATATATGTAATGTTCTTCACAAAAACAAATATAATTTCTTAGTAGAAGATTAGTGTTTAAATGCTTTTTTTTCTTTCTTTCAAAATACAGTTTTTTATTGTTTTTTCACTTTGATCTTAGCATGTTTATTCTTACATTTTTTCAACATGTCTTGTATGAGATTTATAGATTTACTCACTAACTTTCTTACAAATAAACTTGGAATTATGACGGATGACCATCCGAATTAAATAGAGATTTTGTATAGATTGACATTTGAATTAAGATGGGGTTTTACACAGACTAATCACCTAATCAAATGAAGTTCTTACATCAGATTAATCTCGATCTGAGCCTTTTCTTGAGATTTTATACAGATTAATCTTTGAACCTTTCCTTGAGAATTTATACGCACAAATCTCTGAACCTTTCCTTGATATTTTATAGGGGCTAATCTCTGAATCTTTCATTAAGGTTTCATACGGGATAATCTATGAAAATTTGTTTGAGATTTTGTACAGGCTAATCTCATAACCTATTAGAGCTTGTATACGCGCTACGCCAAAGAACCTTGCACGGGATTTTATACGGGTATCTCAGAATCGAATAGAGCTTTTACATGGGCTAAGATCAGAACCGAACAAAGCTTTTACATGGGCTGAAATCAGAACCGAATAGAGCTTTTACACATGCTGAGCTCAAGAATCTTTATGGAGATTTCGTTTGTTGATCTTCATGAACCAAACGAGAGCTTTTGCAACAGGCGGAACTCACGAACCAAATAGTGGCTTCCAAAGACAATTCCCAAACCAAACAAGATTTTTTAATGGTTTATCTCGTAACCAAACAACTTCTTACAAAGATACTTTACTCAAGAGATAATACACTATTGGGTAAATTATAAATATGTCCTTCACTCATAACAAAATCCTCATTAAGCACAAGAACACTCTTAAAGCCCTAAGACAAAATTTAAGTGAGAAAAGAGATTTTTAATGGTAGATGAGCTTTCTATTTATAGGAAAAATTATGGTTCAAATCAGGAAACAATCCATCGGCCAAATAGGCGTCATAATCGGTTAGGTTATTCGATTATTGAACTGCTCCAATACGTCAGCCATTAACAGATTGCTCCAATCAATTATATGTGTTACAAATTGAAATAATCTATTATAGGATTAAGGCTAATTCATTATTCTTTGTAAAAAAAGTGTTTCTAATTGATTGATTAGTTTCCTAATCAATTAGCTAGGTCTTAAAAATATTTTTAGGTGGTTTTAACAAATTAAGAGAGGATTCTTAGAGGTTTTAAGAGTGTTTGTGATTTTTCTTTAGTAATTCCAAAATACATGTGTGCCATTACAAGACTTCGATCACTTAGAGATACACAACCATGTGAGCTTTCACACTTGTTTCACAATTCTGAAGCTTCAATCCTTGGCGTAATTATCTGGAAAGAAACTTGAATCTTCTATTTTGATGAGGCTTGAGATGCCTTCAATTTGTTTTTCCATCATTAGAGAGTTGAGAGACTAAATCACTAAAGAATCTTGAAACAAAAGTCTTCAGTTGAATATCGTTGGATGACAAAGTTGATTTCAAAGAGATGACTTGATGCTTAAGGTAAGTCCTCTAGGCATCTGAACAAGAGCATCTTAAGAAGGATACTTGATAAAACATCTTGGTACTGAGAGCATATTTGACCACTTGAATTGTTTTTAAAAGATATGGGGTTCAATGTATATCATTGGATATTAGGTGTTGTCATCATCAAAACCAAACTATTGATTGCACAATGTACCACAAGCACAATTAAGCTTATTGAAGAAGGCTAGTTGTTGGCTTTTGAAATATAATTTCTCCATAGAGAAGTCTTCTTCCTTAGAAGTATACGAACCAACCTCTGTCAAGTAATGGCTTTAAGTTAAATACTTATAGAATGTGTCCAAATAAGTAAATGTAGGGTTAGGTTCCTGACGACAGACCTTTGCATGCGCCTCCTAGGTTAGAGGAGTAACCAGATAGAAACAGTCGTCAAAATCTTTCATGTTTTCAAAGAAAACTTCAAAGTACTAGATATGTTGCCTTAAGGAGAGAAAACCAGAAACAGTTGCATAGTTAGGGTTTTCATCTTAAAAAGATGGAAAAACAACGTCATAGTCGACTTATCTCCCTTATAGTCGCACCAACATTGAAAGACTTAAACGAATGCCTAGCTCAACGCATGTAACTATGATAGGGAGATCGATAAATGATTCATCACAATGATTTCGAATTCGTTAAATGGAAGACGATAGCCTATGATGGAAAATAAGCATTCACGGAAAGGGATATCACATTCCCCATATCAACTTCAAATTCTCTTATCTTCATTCAGATGAAATACCCCTTAATTGGTCACATGACCTACGTTTGTCAAAGTTTGGTCAAATGCACCTTCACGGGCGAAGGATGAACCAGTTCCTAATATGATGGGATCCACCCAATTACCTAAAATGTACTTACCAACATTCTTGGTTGAAATTTACATTGTTGCCATGTTTGAAATATGTTGTAAATATAACTGATGTAGTTGCATAAAAGTAAACAAGCTTGAGCGATCTCAATGCCTTAATGAAAGACTTCAATATGAAGGGAAGTGTGAACTTCGAGCTCAGAAGAAGGATCAATCCAACATGCAAAATCAATATCAAAGAACACGATCATCTAAGTTCAAGTCAATGGTAGAACAAAATGCTCTCAAGAAATAATAATAGAACAATAAAACACTATCTTTACAGATAACTCATACAAAAAAGGCAAAAGAATACTTCGAGAAATCATTTATACTACATTCAAGCACTTAAGGTAATGCGATCAAAAATGCATTACCAACGGGGGAACCTTCTGATGATTAGCCCAGAAGCACTCGGGTACTCTGAAGGAGGAGTAACATCACTGCTAATTAGTAAAGACGTGTCAGTCTCTCCTAGTGTTGCATTACAACTTCCAAGAGTAGCACTTAATGCACCCATTTCCCACAACAACAATGTCCCATTAAGGACATCCATGTTCACGAATCTCATGGTCGGATAACAACGTATGTCACAAACCCTCGCCCTAGAAAACAAAGACAATGGCTTAAAAGGAGGGCAATTGTTTTGGGTCGGCCGCAAGGCCCGAGAAAAGGGATCCTAGTAGCGAAGTAAGAAGCTACAACATGAAGAGTATGTGCACTCTTTTCCATATGCGTCATAGAGTACCCATCACTATGATACCATGTCAATTTCTCAAATCAATGGGCATGCAGTTAGTTACCAACCATCTCCCTTATTTTAAAAGGAAAACTCGCCACTTTTCAAGTATTTGAATAAGTCTCATTCAAATACCACTTTTCACTCTCTTAGTGACTTGAGCATTGTTGTGGTAACCTTGTAGGTCAGTCTCATCTCCACCGCATTAAAAGTCTTGAACCACCGCAACAAAGCATGAATTCATCTCTCTCTCTGATCACTCATCTCCGATCACTAAGCAATTCTAGAGCAGAACAATTATCGTCTTTTTCAATATTAATTGAGAATTTTTTTAGCCACCTCCCTATGGGGGTCACCCCCAGCGAAAATCCCAAAATACCCCTGCTTCGGAAATGAACTTCCGAAGCGCTTTTTTTTTTAAAAAAAATTCCATAATTCGGAAGTGCATCTCCGAAAACACCTCATGGGGGGTGTTTTCGGAGATGAACTTTCGAAAACATGTCTTCGGAGATGAACTTCTGAAAACACCTCATGGGGGGTGAATTCGGAAGTTCATTTCCGAATTATGCAGAAACTGTGTTTTTTTTTTTTATGTTTTTTCTTAAACAGTCTCGCATTTTAATTAAACGCAAACGCCAAATAAAATAAGCGACATATAAACAGAAAATACTAATACGATAAATAAAATCCAAATAATATATACAAGCCGAACCAAATAGTAAATAGTGTGCGCAAGATACAATCCGAAAACAAAAACTAAATAAACCCGACCACTACTGGGTGTGCATAACCCTCTCACCCTAAGCCCTCCTCTGCCGCCTGTACCCCGCCGCACGGCCCGTATCAGTGAGGATCGTCTCCATCACGGCGACTGCATCTGGACCGCCCTGAAGAACGACACCCCGATCCAAGGCGTCCTGCCCAAGCATCGCTATCCGCTGGCAGATCGGCAGGAGATCAATGGCGTGGTCATCCTCGGCCTGCTAGTTCTCCAGGATCTCCTCATGTGCTGGCCTAGGAGCGCCGGGAACGTCGGGTCTCAGTAGAGGATGGGACACCCGGTAGAACCATGTAACGTACCCCTCCTCACTGTGCCAGTCCTGTGTGACCCGAGTGAGACGGTACTCCTGCGGTACCACATGATGCTGCCAGTCCTCCCATATGGCAGTGAGCTGCACTCGGGTCACTATGTCGGGAGCTGCCTCAAAGGGTGACCTGGGTATCCGCTGCACGAATCCGAACTGACGCATGCACCGCTCAGGGAGATACCGGACCATGATGCTGGTCCGCATGCCAACCAGCCTGAATATAGAGCAATGCCGTCAAAGGGGACAATCTGGGCGTAGTCGGCGAACGGCCTCCAGGTGACGTCGTCGTGCATCGTGCGGTCTAAGTACAAACGGTATGGTCCCACCGCATCGTTCCCCCTCTGGAGAGCGTATCTGGCGGCCCTGGGCATGGTGTCAACGTACGCAGGATCGATGTGGAAGCCGTGGATGTGGGAGAAGTAGGAGATGATCCAGCTCTGAAACACAAACACGATAATGTATTAAAAATAAATACGAAACATAAATAAATAAATAAATACGATAATGTGTTAAAATAAAACGTACCGTAAGTAGTGTGCAGGATCCGACCAACTGCCTCGTCCTCCAGTTGGAGGCCTCATTCAGCTTCTAGTAGAGGTATGCCCGAGTAGCTGCCCCCCAGTTCCACTAGTGAACGGTATCCAGGTCCATGAAGTAGCGGAGGTAGGTCACATCGACGTACCTGGCACTCTTGTCCACAAAGCATGCAGCGCCTACCACATGCATGTACCAGCACCGGAGAGCGCAGCCGCGGTGATACTCTGTGAACAGCTCGTTACCCACACCCTCAGCCTCGGCAGCCGCGTCCAGATGGTGGTCAAAATAAGTGCTCAGTCTGGTGAACCGGACATGAGGCCCAGAAGTCGTGACGCACTCAAAGTGAGCAACCTCGTGCTCCATGCCCAAGTAGAGCATCATCCACTCAATGGCCTCCACCCTCTGGATCTTGGAGTGGGTCAACAGCGGCCCCCTAATCGGCAGGTGGAGAAGACACTGCACGTCATGCAAAGTGATCGTCATCTCCCCAACCGGCAAGTGGAAAGAGGACGTCTCCTTGTGCCAGCGCTCCACAAATGCCCCCTGCATGCCGGTGCTGATGGTGGTGTACCCCGTCATGCAGAGCCCGCTGAGCCCTGAACCTCGCACATGGTCGTTAAACCACTCAGCTGCTGGTTTAAACAGACTGAAAATCTTGCGGGCGTGGTTCACCATTTTCAGCGGCTCTCTCTCCTGTTACAAAAAAAAACAAATAAGCGACATATATTAAATAAGCGACAAATAAACGGTTAAATTATAAAAAATGGTTACAAATAAACGGTTAAATTAAAAAAAATACCTCTCCCTCCCAGATCCGCCGAGCGACGTGATCGTGGTAGTGAATCAGCACGGAAGTGTCAAAGGACCCTCCCGGATAGCCGTCCTCCTGCTCATCTTCCTCTCCGGCTGGAGGGTCAACATCCGGTACCCCCTCCGGCTCGTGGTAAGTCACTGCCGCCACCTCCTCCTCCTCCTCTCGCTGGCGGGAAGAAGATGCCCGAGCCAGCCGACTTCTAGATCCTGAACCAGATGTACCCTCTCCCTCGCCCACGGGAACTCGCACACGGCGTCCCCGACCATGCCCCCGTCCCTGGGTCGACGCCAGCTGCGCCGCCGCCCGCTCGCGTCTAGCCGACGCATTCTGGGTCTCCCTACCCTGTCTTATGCGTGCTGGTTGGTTGCCTGACATGTTCCTGTAAACAATTGAAATCGATTAATATGCGAGACAAAAAGAAGAAACAAAAATAATTGAAATTCTGATATAGTTCGGAAGTTCATTTCCGAAAACTGGGATGGAGGTGTTTTCGGAAATGAACTTCCGAAACACCCCTGCGAGGAAGTTTTCTGCAACTTCCATGGCAGACCCCTAAACCAAACATCAAACCTATGTCTACACATTCTAAACATCCTAAATATCAGTATAAACCTAACCTAATACTTTTTTTGCTATTTGCAAACACCCTAATATACATTTTAATCATAGATCTTAAAATCAAAATGCTTACCGATTGAATGGATTGGAGGACTTTTGAATGTAATAGAGCAAGTAGATGGAGCCTTTGAGGTAGCTTGGAACTGGTTTGCACAAAAATCTCTTGGGGTGTGAGTTTGGAAGAAGATTAGGGTAAATGATTAGGGGGAGGGGGCTGTTTTGCTTAATCTGCAAAACGCGCAGTATTTCGGAAATGAACTTCCGAAATTCTATTTTCGGAAGTGCATTTCCGAAATAAGTCAAATTTTTTTAAAAAAAAGGCGCTTTTGGAGATGCATCTCCGAAAACACCTTTTTCTTGCATTTCGGAAATGCATTTCCGAAGTCAAGGGTATTCTGAGTTTTTCATCAGAGGTGGACTAGAAAGTAAGGAGGTGGCCAAAGAAATTTTCATATTAATTTTATCCACTATTTCAACCACAATAGGTCTCTCAACAAACTTATAAAGTTGCAATATCATATGTCGCACAAATGTTTCCACACTCAAACGAACCTTTAATTAATAAACCATATAATCAACACCTATCAACATAATCAAACCAAAAGTTAGATCCTTATATTAGATAATACTAGATAATGTTCATTTATTTATATCCAAGATCTTTCAAAATACCTAACATCTCAAAACTGCTCTATCTATAAGGATCACATCTAAAATATGATATTTCGTATTTAGAACATTGTTGATCTACAAAATCTCCTCCATAATAAATCACAATATAGAATAATTAATTCATTGTAAACACTAAACCCTAAAAATATTAACTAACACAAAATAATTCTTCAATGAACTGTTTCATGCGATCCAAAACTCTAGCAATGCTCTTTTCGGGTAAAAATATTTATGCATTTGCAGATACTTTTTAATGCATATAAATGCATATATTATTTTAATAGTTGCTGTAATATTATTTTATAAAGTAGAACACACCACTATATGCTAAAATTAAAAGCCTTCCTATCTTCAAGAGTCACATAAATACATAATTTCTTTTAATCAAAAGATTGTCTTTATTTAGTCACTATCATATCTTCTCCTAAACATGTACCGACATAGTTTATGCATCTCCTTGCTATTTCCACGTGTCTAATAAATTGGATAGTACTACTAGATTTGAATGAATCCACATGTGGCACCACTAAAACGACTTAATTAATTAATTTTCATAAATATCAAACAAGAGTCCAAAGTGGAAACAAGTGGCATCACATGGCAGGGTAGTTTAGTAACACGATTCCAAAATAAAAAATAATATCTAAATGTGGCAGCTACAATACTATATATAGAGTAGAACCAGAAAACAAACAAGCACACACACATTAACAAATTCAAAGCATCTTTCTGTTCACCATAGCAGAGGAAAAAACGGAGAGCAGAAGAAAGATAAGATGCAGGGTGAGAGTGATACAACAGAAACTGCAATGAATATCAACGATGGAGGAAGAATCATCTGTGACCAGCCGACTCCAAAGAGAGGTCAGGTAATGCTTGGAATCGTGTTGGGATTTGCCAACTCAGTTGTTTACATGTTCACGCCATCATGTATCACTGCACCTACTCCGGTTCAGCTTTTAGTTTAATATAGAACGAATGGTGTTCTAAAATGTTGTATATATACCATTCAATGTTAGAGAAACTCTTGAAACGCAGTTTTATATAAGAAATTAACTGTGTTCATCTTTGGAAATTTTTTTATCCTTTAATTTTGAGTTACTAGTATCAATGGAGTGAATGTTAATTAGATTCATCTATCTTGGTTGTTTGCGCCTGTATCAGGGGGCTTCTACAATGCTTAATTCATTATGTGCGGTCTTTCTCTCATAAATATCATTATAATCTTTTGAATTTCACTTTATATTCATTATAATTAACTATTTCTTTTTTACATAAAGAAAAATCAACTGTGGAATTTGAGTCTAACCAGAGGAGCTAATTTTACAAAAAAAAAAAAAATAGTAAGAGTTAAAGTTTAAATTTCTGCCAAAAGAAGTATGCCAAAATAATGAAAATAAAGAAGAATGATATTTAATTGATATTTGTTTTGGGTCACGGTTAAGGTTCTCATGTCAATATCCAAAAACAAACGCTACCAAGAAAAACATATTGGAATAAGTACAATCTCGCTCAAACTCCGAGCACACAACTTTAACCTCTAACCAATTTGTCATCATTAGATCTTAACCTTGCAGGTCCTGTCTATTCCGCAGTACCGAAAATAGACTCCACCGCATCTAAGTCATATTTCATCCTATCATCAACTATTTACGGTTCATGAACAAAAAAGTGACAAAGTACGTGGAAATCAACATTTGATTTCCACGAAAGAATACTCTGAATCAAAGAAAATTTATAATATGCTCCTCCCCAATACCATTTAGTACGAAAGACGGCCTCATACGACAATCAAAGGGTCGAGTCAAATTCGATCTTTATTAACACCATATCTCCATGCATAACAGTCCCTAGATCCCCAAATCAACCTCAAAATCGAGAACACCACATATCACCAGGCGAGCTTGGTGGAAGATGAAGCAGTCACACTCTCTAGAGATATGTCACTCCCACCAATCGTTGTCACACCACTCCGAAGAGATGAAAGGCACGACTTTGAAATGTAGGCTTCCTCGAAAAAAGAGGAATATTTTCTCGAAGCATGTCCTTGAGAAACCTCCCAAGTTAGACAGTTATGACGAGTCGGGAGATCCAAACAAGCATATCGAGCACATGGACACTAAACTGGACTACTATCACTCCCAAGGGATCCTGAATTGCAAATTATTCACATTAACTCTCAAAGGAGCCACAATGAAATTGTTCAAAGTCCTCCCAAACGAAAGTATAAACTCATAGAGGGAAATTTGGGATCCTGAATTGCAAATATTCACATTAACCCTCAAAAGAGCCACAATGAAATTGTTCAAAGTCCTTCCAAACGAAAGTATAAACTCATAGAGGGAAATTTGTGACTCCTTTGTCGCACTTATCACTATTCAAAAGTGGAAGCCCACTATGATTGTCAACTTTAATGGAATTTAGCATAAGAAGAAGGAGACCCAACGGAAGAACATCGATCGATTCACTAAGTTAACAATAGAAGTGGGAAGAAAAATGAGAGATTAAAGTTTTGGATATTTAAAAAGGGACTGAGATCAAACTATATGTATTGAGAAAAATTAGGGTTGCATGTAGCTTAAACAATATTTTAATTAGGGACTAAGCCCACGTTGATTATGAGGAAGAATTCTTGGCCATATGGATAGAAAAGGGTCGGGGAAAGATACTTGTAAAATGGTTGGGGATCGAAGAGAGAAAAAAACCGCCACTAAGACGATATGAATCAGGGACCTCGAGTCACGTTCTCATCATATACTCCTTTGAGAACTTCATGGAATAAAACTCTAAAGGATTGGGCAAATATCAAATTCAATGAAACCGAGATAAGAAACCCTTACATGGTCAAAGAATCTACTCGAACTGACAAAATAAGGCATTATCATTTTCATAAAAGTCATGACCATAACACCAATAAATGTGTCCATTTGAAGGATGTGATCAAGAAAATGGGACTCACATAGTACACCTAGAATTATGATAAAAAAGATGACCGAGTAAGAAAGAAAGCAAGAAATGGTCCTTCTGTCGGGAAAATGGGTCCTCTAAGACACTGTAGAGGCTATAGGTTGTGGCAAAGAGAAGAAGGATAGTAGTCTTGAAGAAGAAGAAGACCGTAAAGGGAAACACCAATATATTGTATCCATTATTATAGGTCTTCCTAGGTTAAGGAACACGTCCAAGGGAACTCTTGTGATCACTAAACACTTCAAATTTAGAGCCAAAAAGATAATGTCTCCAAATTTTCAAAACAAACACCACATCGGCCAACTCTAAATCATACGTAGGATAATTCCTCTCATGAACTTTAAGTTGCCTTTAAGCATAGGCAACAAATTGTCCATTTTGCATCAATACACCACCAAGTTCCATCTTTGACGCATCACAATTCACCACAAAAGACTCGCTCGGATTAGGCAAAATTAATACCGGAGCGGTCGTCAACTTCTTGTTTAATTCCACGAAACTTTCTTCACACGCAATATCCCATACATAAGCCTAATCTTTTCGAGTCAATTGAGTTAGTTGTAATGCTAACTTCAATGAACCTTCGGTAGTAACCCGCCAAACCAAGAAAGCTTCGAATCTCAGTCGCAGACTTGAGAGTCTCTCATTGTAGCACAACATCAACTTTAGAAGGATATACAACAATTCCACCATTAGAAATCACATGGCCAAGAAAACTCACTTCCTTCAACCAAAACTCACACTTCGATAGCTTTGCATACAACTCCTTCTCTTGTAACACTTGAAACACCACACGCAAATGCTCGGCATGTTCCTCTTCCGATTTGGAATAAATAAAAATATCATTAATAAACACCACCACAAACTTATCCAAATAGGAGTGGAAAGTTCTATTCATATTTTCCATAAAAACACATGGAAAACTCGACACATCGAATGGCATCACAGTATACTCATAATGATCATACCTCGTTTGTAAATCCATCTTCAGAATATCATCTAATTTAACTTGAATCTGATGATAACCCGACCTCAAATCAATCTTACTAAAAACATTAGCACCCACCAACTGATCCATCAAATCATCAATTCTTGGAAGTGAATACTTATTCTTGATGGTCACTTTATTCAACTTCATGTAGTCTATACACAACCTCATACTTCCATCGTTCTTCTTAACCAACAGCACAGACGCACCCCACGGAGAAACACTCGGTCGAACAAACTTCTTTTCGAGCATCTCTTCCAATTGCTTCTTCAATTCATTTAGCTCTGAAGCCGACATTCTATAAGGAGCCATCGACACTGGACTTGTATCCAACACCAGTTCTATAGAAAACTTTACTTCAAGTTCTGGAGGCAAATCACTTACTTCATCTGGAAACACCTCCAGAAATTCACACACAATAGGAAGCTCGACACTTGTAGCCTCACGGCCACTCTACAACAATGCAAACATTACAAACATCACAGCTTCATCTCTAAGGCATTCACTCACTTTCTTAGTAGTCAACGACATCAGTTCTCCACCATCACCAAACTTCAGAAACCTCAATATCTTATTATAGCACTTAATATGAACGTAGTTTAACTCCAACCAGTTCATTCCAAGAATCACATTGATTTGGTACAGGTGTAGACACACAAAATCCATCACAAAACTCTTATCAAAGATAGTCAAAGGACACCCCTTACAAACAAAAGTAGTAGTAACAAAACCACTAGCAGGAGTATCTATTACCATACTACCATCCATATAAGACAATTGCAACCCTAACATAGTAGCACTATCAAGAAAAATAAACGAATGAGTAGCACCAATATCAATAATAGCAACCAATTCGATCCACCTATTGATTTCATAGTAGGTAATTGTCTTCTTGAGGCTGGATTGGAAGTTTCATATCCAACTGAATTGATCAAGTTTGATGAAGTGAAGCTAGATGAATTACCTTGGGATTAATTTGAATTTATGGTAAACGAGTTCTCAATTTTTGGAGTTGTCATATATGCAGAAGAGGCCTGGATAGATGAAGTTGAGAATGCCATTAATGTTGTACATTACAGTTTGAAGAAGACAAAGGTAGTTGAAAAATTAGGGAAGTGTGTTTAGGATCTTTAAGAACTTCTGGTACCATATTAGAAATGAACACTACTATGGAAAAGTGATACCACAACGGTTGAAAAAGTCTTACCACATCGACTGACCAACCGTTGTGAGGTAAGGTTTGATTATATGTACGATGCTTTTCATTATGATTACGCGGTCATTGTGATAAAACATAAACGGATGTTTGCAGAAACAGAAACAGAGAGAATCTAAGTGTAGTCTTCAAGATAGTCAAAGTCAAAGTTAGATTCCCGATGCATAGTCTTCAAGGCGGATTTCTTTTATAAATATGGATAAACGTAAACATGCAGATCATATTACAGCTAAAATGGATAAATATAAACATTATAAGGCTAAAAGGAGGGATTTTAAGAAGGAAATTATCAAACTAATGAAGAAATAAGCAAAGGAAGAGAAGGAGAAGTCTAAGGAAGCTTCAAAGGTTCAAAAGTTTGAAGGAGTATGCACATTTGCTAGGGCCTCCAAAGTAGAAGAAGAGAGGAATGAAGAATAAAATTATCTAATGTAGACACATATGCTGAGGATCTAAAATATAATAACTTCTTAATGAATAAAAGAATTTCCTTCTCTTAGTGTGTGTTGCTATTTACTTCCTTTAACAACACTAAAACAAAAGGCATATCAACAACCCAATAATGAGTTTGTAACTACACAAAGTTATTGTCACAAAATTTGAATAAAACATGAACAATACACATCACAATGTCATTATGTTAAAAAAGAAACCATAGCGATGAACATAAACTTTTAGAAAGAAGTACAATTACCTCAGAGAGAGAGAGAGAGAGAGAGAGAGAGAGAGAGAGAGAGAGAGAGAGAGAGAGAGAGAGAGAGAGAGAGAGAGAGAGAGAGAGAACGAGACATGAACAACAAACAAGGTGAAAATTTCATAAATTCGTTTCAGAAATGAATGAAGATGGTAAAAAATTTGTTATCGTCATCTTGTTCGCTAGGGCACCCTTGTGTGTGATGAATGAAATCAATTGCTTGTTATGTGTAAGTGAAAAGAATTTCACGCAAGAAACAATTGTAATGAAATATCAAACAAATACACGATTGAATGAAAAACCGTGGTTGTTATACTTTTAATTTTTAAATAACAAAAAATATTGAGTCACGCGATTATTTTTATTTAAAAAAAAAAATGTTGATATGGAGATTCGAATCTTGTCACCCAATTTCTATAATCACAGTTAGATTTAAAAATCGTGATGAAATATTTTTTCATAAGATTAAAAAATAATACGCGTAAAAAATAAAATACTCCTTCTATGAACTAGCTCTAGGCATTATAGCCTATAAGCTTTGACTCCTTCAGGATATCCCATGAACATGCATCTCAGAGCTCTAGGTTCGACCTTGTCTTACCTAATGTTAGCATAGGCTACGCAGCCAAATACTCTAAGTTTGTAAAGATCTAGTGGATGTCCCGACCAAACTTCTTTAGGTGTCTTCATGTATAACGCAATCGAAGGATATCTATTTATCAGATATGTTCTTGTCGAAACACCCTATGCCCAAAAACCTTCGTTAACCCAACACTCGTTAACATGCATATAACTCTTTCCAAATTTATTCAATAAAACCTTTCAGCCAAACCATGTTGATGAGGAGTACCTGTAGTAGTTATCTGTCTTGCAATACTACAGGCTGCATAAAAATTGTCGAATGTTTCATTGCAAAATTCAAGGCTATTATCGGTTGTCAACCTCTTGACCTTTTTACCAGTCTCATTTTCGACTAGAGTCTTCCAACTTTTGAAATTCTCAAAAGTTTCATCCTTAGTCTTTTGAATGAATACCCATAACTTTCTAGAATAATCATCAACTATGGATAGAAAATACCTTACTCCTGAATGTGATGGACACCTTTCAGGTCCCCAAAGATCAGCATGGATGTAATCAAGGGATCTATGCGTTCTTTGTTTTCCTTTATTGAACTTCACTCTGCAAGATTTTTCAAGTACACTAGGTTCACAAAACTTCAGCTTTTCAACTTTGTTTCCACCAAGCAAATTTTGTTTCCCCAATTCGACTAGAACCCTTTCGTTGACATGGCCCAATCTCATGTGTCAATTTCTGTCTTCGACAAGGGTTTCGTAGATATAACATCTGCATAACCAATTATAACTTCAGTCTCAAAGGAATACAAGTCTTGTTTTTCACGCCTCTCTAGACTTCCTTCGACCCCTTCATGACTCTTAGGATACTTTTTTCTCCTTGAAAAACATATCCTTTCTTGTCGAGTTCACTAAGAGAAATCAAATTTATCTTTAAATTAGGTACATACTTGACTTCATTCAACAACTTTATTAACTCATCATGGAGCTTGAATCTCACAGATCCAACACATGCAATCTTGCAAGCTTTGTTGTTTCCTAGTAATACATATCCACCATCTTGATCACATAGATCCTCGAACAAGTCTTTGTTTGGAGTCATGTGCCAAGTGCAACCTGCATCCATAATCCACTCCTTACTCGAGTTGCTGCTTGAAACCACAAGAACATCAAATGAGTTGAAATCATCTTGACCCTCTTTCTTATAGTGATAACATCGAATACCAGATGCATCACAAATATAAGACTTCTACTAACTTTTACCCTTCTTCGTGTTGAAATTGTCATCTCTCTTTGTGAATTGCGCCTTAACAGACGGCCTTCACCAGCCGAAGATGGCTTGTGGTCCTTTTGTTTGTTCAAATCCTTATAATACAAGGTTGATTGAACTTCTTCAAAGGTCAGAGACTCTCTTCCATACAATAGAGTTTCTTTGAAGTGAGCATGTGATCTGGGCAAAGCACACAACAACAACATTGCTTGATCTTCATCCTCGATCTTGATATTGATATTTTCAAGATAAAAAATTATCTTGTTGAACATATCCAAATGCGCATCCAGAACTTTGTCTTCACTCATCTTGAATGAATACATAGCTTGTTTCAGGTAGAGGCGATTGATCAACGATTTGGTCATGTACAAAATTTCGAGTTTCACCCATAGGCACGACATCGTCGTCTTTTTCGAAACCTGACGGAGAACCATATCACCAAGGCTAAATAAGATGGCGTTGTGGGCTTTCTTTATCATAGTCATTTTCTCCTTCTTTGTTAACACAGCGTCCATGGTTGCGATTCCCTTCAACACTTCTAACCAACCCTGCTGAACTAGTAGGACTTTCATCTTCAAGCGCCATAAATTGAAATCGTTCACTCTGGTGAACTTTTTAATCTCATACTTCGTTGACGGCATCTTCTCCACGCTCACTGCACTATTTTGTTGTGAAAACGATGTCGAAATAATAAAACATAATCGGTTTCTTTATCGGCAAGAAACACACAAGGGTAGAAAAGAAGGAAGCAATAAGAACACAATGAATTGGTTATAAACTTTTATTTTTACGTTCTATTTGAAACAAGATTATAAGTATTTCAGAATAACAAATAACCTCTCTCACCCTAATTAGGATTTTCACTATGCAATGATGAGAGACTAATATCTTATTTATAAAAAAACTAACATACTAAACTAATGAGCTTTTTCACACAGACCCATTACACAAGCTAACTTAGAGAATAAGCTAACTTAAGTAATTGGGCATAACAAACAAGTCCAATTCGACATGCTAACAATCTTAGCATACTTTGACTACAACATGAGAACAGACTTCGACGTCATGCTATGAACTTGTCGAATTGTTGAACCAAGAAGCTACTCTTCGACCATACTAGAGTTCGATCCAATATCTCACAAAGCACTTATTAACTTAATTCACAAGTAATCAATGAAAAAATCCCAATTCATCATTAAAACGAGATAAAACATCTGTATGAAATTTTTTAACTGTGTATTCACATAGTACAGATAAAAAGAACCAAGAAAACACAAAAACAACAATCCAAGATCTCGCCAAGCAAAAACAAAGCAGTTTCTAGAAAATATTCTCGTTGAGCGAAGACAGTGTCGCGCTAAGAGAGCAATGGTGACACAGGATTTCTTGAGAGTCAAGTTACTTCAAAATTAAGCAAGACACTCACTAAGAAAAGTGGCAACCTGACTAGGCGAGGAATGGCGGTTCAATGCTTCTTGACTAAGTTACTTCATAGTGAATGAAATGTTTACTCGCTAAGTGAGAATGGGCGGCGCGCCAAGCATGACTTAATGGTAAAGATAGGCAAGCGATATACAGACCTACCTCGCTGAGCGAAAAATGCCTGCTTAGACCACCATAAATAGAGGTTACAACCACTCCATTTGAGATTATTGTGTTGAGTGAGATGCTTTCAAAATTCTGAGGGTGTGATTTTTTGAGATTTTTCATAAGAAGTTATTTGATCTTTAATAAATTTAGCTATGATATTACATGTAGTTCGAATTCTAGAAATGTTTCAAGTATTTGAATGTCTCCGCTCAATGTCTCTTTAATCAGAAAATTTTAGTCTGTTTTGAATGTTCCAGCCACTTGGCTCGCCTCGAGCCCGTCGAAGGGGGCCTAGCTCATCCAACATTCCACCCCTGATTGCTCCATTCGACAAAGGACAATGGCCTTCCGGGCGAGCATAACATTTATTTGAATGTTCCAGATGTCATCATGAGCTCTCCAGACGAGCAGGGAGAAATTTCATGCAGTATTTAAGCTAAAAGGAAGCAAAGTAATATGGTTACTTCTTGTAACTGATTCACATTTCTGAAACTCACATAGCTTACAAATTGAAACATTAGACCAGTGTTTTTCTTTTAAAGGTCTCAACAAATATGAATACACAATCATTATTTTACATTCTAAACATAAACATAACAAGCTTCAAAGCTAGATATCACTTAAAATAAACCATGCTCTAACTTTCAGACCATTCATCCCGAGCATAATATAGCGCATCTAACCATCATCTGATACATTTGCGTGACATAATCAAAACTTAATGAATGCTTGGATAGGAAGTAAGTTCGAAATAACCACAGCACCACCGTGATTCCGTGATTCTGACAATCTCATTGCTAATTTCAAACATACACTTAATTGGGCTTGAAGAATTTCAACTTGAGTCCATCATTAACCATGCTCCAAATACCTCCAATCGAAAAGGCCAAGCTGAAAGCAACTCCTAACCAACCGAGAATCCAATTGAAATACCAACTGAAGCTATATTTCGTCGGCTGCTTAATAAGAACCCACATGAAACAAGGATATGCAAAAGTGACCGGTAGAGTGAGTCCTCCTAACAAACCAGCAAGACTTGAGAGGAAAGGAAGTGCCACTCCTATGAAAAAGGACACGAATCCGAAGAAAACTCTAAAACCTGACCGAACCCATATCGAACAAGGACGGTTCGTTCGACTGGTGTATCCGGCTTCAAAACTGTCAAAAGCAGGCATCGAGTATATCTGAAAACTGCTCAAACAGCTGAACACTACAAGAAGGAATGTTAAGGCTAGAATTCCTCTTGAAATGTCATGACTGTGAAATGCATATAGAGCTGTAAGAATCCCAATCCCTCCATTCGGCATCTGTTACAAAATCATATTACGGAAATTAAGAACACTGCAAACCAACATCGTAATATGTTCAGAAGTTGTTTACATTACAATCTCGATTCAGTTTACTTACTTGATTCCCATAAGCCCAAAAGCCTCCAATCGCCATAGGGAATAGGCACATTGCAATGAAGAAATAAGCAACCTTGGCTCCTTTCCACATAGGCACGCGAGCCGGGTGCTTAAACGTTGAAGGCATTGTAGCCTAAACAAAAACAAAAGTGCATATCGTCAAATACTTATTATAAATTCGAAGTAAAAACTATAAAAGTTTATAGCGAATTCATATTTACCTGAATTTCTAGAACCAAATTGTGTCCTCTGAAAGAAAATGCCACGATTCCAAGTGCATTCAAGGCAAGAAATAACGAAGAAGAGGGAGATGTCAGCGCTGGAGATGTCAGCGCTAGAGGTTCGTAAGAGATAGAGGGTGGCCTTTGTTGGCTCACGGAAAGAACCCAAACCATGGTCGAGTAAGTAATGGCTGTAACAGCCCCTATTAGTGAAAGTCCTGCGATTGAATTGAGATTCGGAAGCTGAGAAAGAACAATAGATAGAGAAGTGAAAACAAGGTACCACTCCACTGTGGTTAAAGGATTTGAGGTGCATGTTGGACCACAAACTATTTGGAAAAACAGTTTCATGGTTTCCCCTCCAACAAGAATCAATGCAGTTGCAGTTCCGGCTGATAAATAAACAGTCGGAAAAAGTGCAAGCCATACTCCTAATCTTTCCCCTGCAATGAAAGGTAGAAAAATCATAAACCGACCATTACTAAACCGCGATGATAGCACTCGAATAACAACTCTGGTTCAAAAGTAAACGAATACAAAAATCGCGAACAAACTTACCAAATGCTGCTTGTGCTAGCTCCACATATCTGTTGTACCTTTTACCTGGAACTGCTTCATGCAACTGAACCAAAATCCATAAGGTGTAAAGTTGCCAACAATACGCCACGGTTAGGGAAATAATTCCCCAACTCCTGCAAAATATTTGGTTACAACATTTGTTAGTACGATGATGAGACTGAAATGTTTTTCTAACACCATATCAGTCCATACTAACTTTTTTAGTCAGCTCAATTCGACAAATTCTACGTTCTATGTATAAGTCCTTATGTAAAAACTACTTATATAACAACAGATAATATCAAATCAAATTGCTTTTAAATAAGCTATAAGTCATTTTTATAAGCTATAAGCTATTTTTATAAGCTCCCATGCAAAACCTGTGAAAATAAGTTGAAACCAATTTTTGGACATGTTGTCATAAGATGTTTCCATAAGCTTTCTCAAAATCAAATAGTCTCAGAAGACAGAAGTGCTTATGTCAATAGATAAATTCAAATAAATCCAAACAACTAGTCAAAAAGAACTTGCATATAACTAGAAACCATTAAGCAATTTTGATGGCCAACACAAAGAGAGAATATGGACATAATTCAAAAAGTTGCTTAAAGCAAGGAGCTAATTTAGCTTTAAGAAACTCAAAAGATAAAGGGACAAATTTAACAAGCCTTTTCCCCTATCTCTTTCCATTGAAGCATGCTTGTGAAAGGCTTGCCCCACATTTCAAAAACCCTTCTTTTTATGTCTAGTAAAAGGACAACATATTGAAGATAGTGAACCTCTTTTTTTATCCTAGAAAATGAAAGTAAAGTTTCTGCCACAAAGTCATAGAGAGAGAAAATAGACTCATCTCATACTTCTTGAGCTATAGCAAAGAAATTAGTTCAAACAAGTGAATCCAAACATGTCCAAAATACTTAAAACACATGAATCATTCATAGTGAAAAGGGTATAGCATAGAAAAGAGAAAATGCAACAAAGTTATTATTACCAGCCAAGATAAGCAAAAGCAACAGGCAAAACAAGGGCTTGAAAACCAACACCAGCATTGAGGTTATGAAAAGTAGAGTAATGAGCATTTCCATTACGAGACTCAGTGATTGGAAGCCAAGCATCTTGAGGGTTAAGCTTTGTCAAATGACCAACTTCCTCCAAATAGCCCTTCATGTTTATAAGAACCCTCTTCATTGGTGTCCCTATAGGACTCAAAAACCTCGGAGAAATGAAAGATGTTGGTGTCCATGCATTCGATGATTTAGCTTCCTTTGATCCTTGTCTTGGTGACCTTTGTCCTGATGGTGTCAGTATCTCAGGTGTTGACACTCTTGGTGTAGCTGGTATTGATATCAGTTCAGTTTCTGGTCTCTCCTCCATCACATAAATCACCTTAGAGTAGAGAGGTTGTGAAATGAGGTTAGAACATTTGTTAATGGTATTTAACGTTGGAATATGTTTTTTTGGTGTTGTTTTCAAGTGTTTGGTCTATGAGAGTGGGAATATAAAATGATTTGTGGGTACGAGAAACCATGATGATATGTATGACTTTGTTTACTTTGTTTGAGGAGAAAAAGGAAAAGTGGGAAAATAGTGTGTCTCTGTCTCACTCAGTTTCATTGCTTTGAGGGTTGCAGAGACATGTTGAGTGAGTGTGTTTGTGACCGAAAGGAGGAAGATGGTTTGTGACCGTTGATGAATGGTGTGACGATGGAATGAATGATGGTGATTGAGTTGTGATTGAAAAATGAGAGAGAGTTGGTGTTGTTGAGTTATGTGAGAGAGGGAGTGGACAATGAGTAGTGTGGTTAATTTAAACAATGATGAGACTTGTCATGATACATCAAAATGGAATGTTTAATCAAGATGTTCCAAAATTGGTTGGGTCCATTCATAATGAATTTGACTTAGAGCACTATTCATTTTAATGATAATAATACTTATTAGGGTGACAAATAAGTATGCGCGTCACGTTTAGACTCGTTTTAAAAAAAAATGGGACGGATTGAGTGGACTGTATTGACAATATTGGTTTAAAACTTTGTCCTACTCTAAAAAAAATGAGTTTAGAGCGGAACGGGACCATAAACAAGCTAAAAATTACAAAATTTCATGTTAATGTTAGTGTCTAAACAATCTTAAAAAAACAGAGCAGGAGGACGAACAAACGCATTAAAGAATACGAGTCTAAGATCTTAAACCACCCTGCAAAATAGTGCGACCAAATCGGACATGTTTGGTATAGTAAATTTTGTTTGAAGTGGAGGGAATTGTTAAACCTTGAAAAAGTGTGACCAAAAACAAAAACCTTGTAATAGATGTGAAAGTAGGAGCGTAAAAACATGAAAATTCTGTCAGAAATTACAGACAACCCCACCACCACGTGTCTTTCTGTCTTTGCTGCAGTTCGCATGTGATTCCCGTTGACCATTTGACCATATAAGCATGATCTTGTGTTCATGAGTACATAGATATTATTGTGTTCCTTCATTTCAATTGATTTCTTTGAGCATGAAACTGATGTTATCATGATGTTTTATGTTTAATTACTCTATTACAAACCGTTAGAACTTAGAATTAGATATTTACCTAGTGGGTAAAATTATATTTTTGGAGTTATCATATTTTAAAATATTAAAATATTGAAATTTATTTGTGATGCATATTAAAATAAAAAATTAAATTATAAATTTGTTTTTTTTTTATCAAATTGTTTAATAGTTAAAACTCACTCTTTAAAAGTGAATAAATAGAATATTGCGGATTCGAATCTTCACAGGACTTATGCATTGGATGTTCTTGATTAGTTATCAATTGAGTTAACTTAACGATACTGAATCTTTTAGTTGTGTTAATTAACAAATTAAATTTTCTTATTTTATTTTTTAAATAATTTTAGTCTCTTTTCTCATTTAAATGATGATGTATCTATTTTTTTAATAGGTGTGCCATTCTATTTTACATGTTATTTATATAAATTTATGTGTCTATAGGTACAATTGTCTGTAATTATTGGATGATCTTGTTAGATGTGAAAATGACAATATCTTATCTCAAACGACAATTGATTTTGATAATGAGAATGCATTATGTCAAATGGCGTTCGAAGTCTTTGGTGACAACTCTCAAGCGAGAGTGATGTCAACTACCCAACAATCGTTGATGAAGACACAGTTTTGGATTAGAATGGGGTTGACGTACCAATGCATCAACTCACAGTTTTGGATTTTAGGACTTCTACTCAACCAGTTCCACGAATTCCTTTGGACAACTTCAAAAATCCGAGTTACCGATTCGTCCTTGTTTTTAAAAATCTTCAAATTCCTCGCTTTCCAGATGCACCAGATGCATGCGAACCAAACGACTCTGATACTGCTAGCTGTATTTCCTCCACTACCGAATAGAGCTTCGAATTGATATAGGTGTTCTGTGCACTCTTTTGGCAGCACCAACAACAATCCGAACCACTTGATCACTTGTGCCCAAACACCTGCGAAAATAGGAGACTCAAAGAATAGGTGAGAAGCCGACTCTATCTCACCGCAACCGCCAACACACCGAACATTATCTTGACAAATGCCACATCTCTTTATTAGATTGTCCTTAGTTGGCAATCTATTATGGAACAATCCCCAACCTAGACACGATACTTTTGACGGTATCAATTTGTACCAAATTGCATACCACTTCTTTGTACACTCGAACCTGTTCTCTAACCTAATCGCCTTGTAACTCTCCTTCACTGAATAATCTTCCGAATTCACCATGTCGCCTATGTCTATGCTACTAATGACTCTTCACCAATCTAAATTTTTAGTGGCGTGAGTCATAGTATTACCCTCGATCCCCCTGTACCTATCGCTCAGAGCTTTGAACCAAAGTCCATACCTCTCTTTACTCATTTTTCAGACCCACTTACCTAATAGGGCCTTATTAAAAACACTCAAGTTATTTAGACCCAACCCTCCCTCATTGATCGGATTGCAAATTTTATCCCATTTTACCCAATGAATTTTTTGTTTCTCCTCGCATCCCCCCATAAGAACTGTTTGAATAAAGACTCGAGTTTAGAAATGATACTTGAAGGTGCTCTGAAGAAGGAGAGGAAGTAGACCGGAATTGCAGACAGAAGAGATTTTAAAATTACCACACGACCTCCAATGGATAAATGTTTCTGTTTCCACTTTGACACTCTGGATCTGGCCTTATCAATCACTGGTTGCCAAGTTTTCTTAGATCTCGGGTTAGCGCCAATTGGGATTCCGAGATAGGAGAAAGGAATTTCGCCAACTTTGCAATTCAGAATTCTTGCCGCGTCACGAATCCAGCATTGACAGATATTGACCCCCATGAGACATATTTTGTGGAAGTTAACTTTTAAACCCGATATCATCTCAAATAACATCAGGTTTGCCTTTAGGCTCCTAATGTTGCTCCACTTTTTTTCTCCAATGATTAGTGTATCATCCGCATACTGAAGGTGCGAGAAGCTGTGATTTCCATTATTGAATTTGTAACCGAAATAGTTGGCCGACTCTACTTCTTTTTTCATGAGGAGGTTGAAACCTTCAGCTACTAAGAGGAATAGGAAAAAGGACAACGGGTCCCCTTGTCTAAGCCCTCTACTCACACCAAACTCCTGAGTAGAACTGTCGTTCACCAATACCGAGACCCTCGATGATTTCAAGCACTTCGAAATCTATTTTCTCCACTTCTCATGGAATCCCATCCTAGTCATCACGATGTTTAAAAAAATCCCAATCCACCGTATCGTATGCCTTCTCAAAACCAACCTTGAACAAGAACACTTCCTTCTTCCTTCTTTTGGCTTCATCCACAATTTCATTTGCGATTAGAATACCGTCTAGAATTTGTCTCCCTGCGATAAACGCTGACTGTGTGTCTGAGATGATCGAACTGATCACTCTTCTCAATCTATTTGCCAACACCTTGGAAATAACCTTATATATGCACCCAATAAGTGATATTGGTCTAAAATCTGAAAATTTCGTCGAGTTGATTTTCTTAGGGATCCATACGATGAAGGAGGAATTTGCCCCTTTGACCATTCTACCAAATCTGTGGAACTCCTCCATCATTCTAATGAAATCAACTTTAATGTCAGTCCAAAATTCTTTCACGAATCCTAAGTTCACACCATCCGGGCCAGGACTTTTTGTGTTGTCACAGTCCCATATAGCTATACGTATCTCTTCTTCTGAGAATTCCTTAATAAGCTCCTCCGATTCCGAATTTTAAAATAAATATATAACATTATAAAAATTATATAACAGAATTTTTATAAAAGAATTTTTTTGAACTTTTCTAAAACAAAAATATATAACATTATAAAAATTATTAATGTCTAAATCCAAATGTCCAAAGTTTCGAAATGGGTAGTCGTTTGCTACGCATGTTTGTAGGACTTGTTTGCCGACACACAAGTCCTACATGTACTCAGGAGGAAATGGTGAGATTAACAACATGCTTTCACATTCAAAGAAAGTGCCTCCCGAGCTCATTCACAAGGACCGCCTTATGGAAGGGTGCATGCAGGTGGTTAACACATCGATCAAAGAGCTAGTTACTACTTGAGACGGAGAACTCTGTAGATTTCATAGGGCCAGTCCCGTGATAAAGTGGTTGATTTCAAATAGTGAAAATAACACGATTGTAACAACTAATTTAATTAAAATTTGATAATATATGCATATATAACATGAATTATTGACTTCATCAATCATATGTCTCCAATGCTGTAATTACTTATAACCAAAAGCTGGTCATAGTCATAAATGTAATTGATAATAACATATTTATATACATGTTTTAACAATTAAGAAGAAATGAAGTTAGACCCTATGAACAATGGTCATTAACAAATTCAAACAACTAACATTTTAGTCACATTTTGGATGAGTCTGCTTAAGTAGCAGCTACAAATCCTTCATGGGAATCTCCAAACACTTCGTTCAGGATCATGGCTAATCGAATTCCACCTTGAGCAATTCGTTTCATTACAAATGGCATCCTCGAGTCGAAGTACTCTTCTGCAAAAACCACACACGCAACAAAATCCATTAACATGTAATCAATATGCTAAACTCGTGCTAACCGTAGTTAAACTAACAAAACCAATTGAATCATGACTCAGAGGTCTCATCGGTATGATTTGTGACTTTGAATTACCTGCAAGAGTTGTTCCGGATTTAACTCCTTCGTAACCCCATTTGCAAGCAATTTGTATGCTCTCTTTAGCCCAACTACATGATTATTAGTCCAAAACATATAAGAAACATTAACAACAAAGAGCCAAATAGATTGATTGAATTCATAACAAAAGAGAAAAAGTTCTCACTTATTCACACAAAGAGATAAGTCATTACAATGCTCCCAAGAAGAAACATCTTCTGACCAGATTCCCTGCATACAAGAAATCATAACTTGTTGGTTTTATTTGGAATCAATCAAAAAATCCATGCATGACAAAAAAGTTTGATTATATATTCTTACATTGGTATAGTTTTTCTCAATGTCTTGGAGGAGGAGTGTCACATCTTTGTCATAATAATCTGCTAATGCAGTGAGAATAATTTCTCTGTCCCACACCTTATAATCATAGATTTATAGACAGCATAAAAACAAAAAGTCAGTTTCCTTTGGCTCCAAGAATCTTGAATTCGCTACGTGAAATTGTTTTGTTACCAAGTCTGTTAGTAACATATTTTCTACTTACATGATGCAGATTAGATTTGTGCCTATACCAGCGCAGATCTATCGAGTTTCCACCTTTGTCCGAGGTGAATCCGACATGCATTGGCTGAAAGAGAATAATAATTTTATTAAATTAGTTTCATCCGGTGTATTCACTATTACGATAAATATAATCACAATACAAACCTGATGAATATCGCCCATGAAGTGTGACAAGAACAATAATGCCTCAGTCATATTATCTGAAATAACTCAAATAATCAATATAAAGTAAAATAAGTATAAAATTTTCGAAAGAGAAAAAAATCATCAACACGAGACACTTACATCTCCGATCAGATGTTCCTTCTTTGTAATGTGAAAGTTGAGAAGTAAAATTTTTGACAGCTCCTGCCACACACATATCTTCATGACAGTCCCCTATATTTGTTAACATCAACAAGTTCTCGCATTAATAATAAATACTTTGTGATTTAATTAAAGCATGAACATTAGTACATATAAACAATGCTTACTTGAATACTGAAAACCACATTTTTTATCCGGCGTGTCGATGAAATGAAGCGGACTAGTCCATTTATATTTGTACCAGTGTCGAATTTGGTCAGGCCATACACATAATGCTGATAAATTACCATTCACCGAGGGAGGTAACAAATGATGAATTGCTTCGGATGCCTCGGGTTTTAAAAGTGCCTATAAATTCATAAAAAATTAAAAATCGTATTTAAACATAAATTATTTTACCTTAACGTTCAACCGATTTTTAATATGTTTGTTACCTGCGCTATTAGACATGTCATCTCATGACCCTCTTTGCTCCATCCAATGACACCAGGTAGTATTATAAAAGAAGAACATAACAATACTATCAAGCCTTTCAATATAGCCATATCTTATATGTTTTAATTTGTTTTCCTTGTGAAGGGTACATTACATTACATATATATATTTATAGTTGAATTTATAGGAAAATTAGCTTTAAAGGACACGTTAAGGGATGTTATTGAGTACAAGATTGCAACACCTATGTGTTTAAGTTAACTACTATTGAAATGGCATATTCTGGTATATGCAAAGGTAGTAGAGACATTATATGATATGTGAATAATTGAGACATGTGAAATGGTGTTGTGAATTGGGTGTTGAGTAAAAGGAAACATGATTTGAGGTTTGAGAAATTGGAGTTCTTTGCTTATGGTACACTGTTAGGTAGCTACATGCAATTGGAAGCAACGTGTTTGTGGTCATGATGTATGACTCAATGATGCAATTGTAGTGGGAACAAAGACTTTGGTAGCATTAGTTTTTGCTTCTATGATTACAATGGCTTAAAAGGAGGAACGCTGAAAAATAAATGAGATTGTTAGATTAGAATAAATTGAGCCAAACCTAAATCTAGAATAAAATTTTTTGTTAATCAATTAGACGGGCTATTTAAATGAATATAAATAAATTTACTACCATTCTTATATTATATATTATATTTTAAATTAAAATAAAAAAAATTTAGTTATCTCGAAGAATTTATAAAAATAATCTAAAAACAAATAGTTTTATAAAACTTGTATTATTAGGTAAATTAGCTTAAATTAATACAAATACATATTTATTTTCACTATTTTTTTTAATTTATTAGTCTAACATTAGTTAAATTATTATTTATATATTCAAATAAAATAAGTTGCTAATAGATTAATAAATCAATTAAACTTTGAAAAGATTAATTTTAAATTTAAAAATAATTTTTTGATGAACTATAAATGAGACATGAGTTTTGAATTTTTTTAATATGATGAAGTTAGGTTTAATAAAGTTCATTTCACTCCACTGTTATCACATCAATGGAGTTATTTCTTCAATTGAGTGAAAATTATGCTAATTTCATATTTTTATTCGATTATTTTTCTGTAGGAAAATGTTTATTCAATAAAAGAGTAACAAAATGTTTAGTTAAAGGAAAAAAATTTAAGGTTAAATGGGTTCGGCTTCGCTGAAGATATTCGATTTACTCACACATTTTTGTAAAATAAAACAAGGTTTTGGACCTGCATGTTTTGATGTGTATGCTCCATTTTTTTTACAGATTTTTGCGAGTGAGGATATTAACATATAAATTTGTATTTTTATATTTAAAAGATGCGGTGACTACATACTTGATCCGTCTCACCCTATTATTTATGGGACGAATCAAAATTTTATACTCGTATCTTTTTTTATGTCTGATCCCCCTCAACTTAATTTTCAAGGACTTTGAGAAGAGAACTTAAGCGGATGGAATTCCCCAAACCAAATTTAATTTCTGAAAATTTTAATTGAGTTGACTCGGTATTCTCTAGTAAAACTTATTTAGTTTTAAAAGTTAACTATAAAAGTTAGAAATTAAAATGTTTGGCTTTTGAAATTAATTTGTAGAGTTATATTTATTATTTAATTTATTTTTACATAAACGTGTCTAAAAAAAATATTATTTCTTATTCAACTTAACTTTACTTAAACGTGTTCAAAAAAATTATTATTTATTCAACTTAACCTTACATATTTAATTTACTCAAAAATCAATTTATTTTTCCATAAAACCAAACAAATATTAAATATTGAAGCCAATAAGTTTTGAATAGTTCCTCTCTCACGGGCCTCCATAGTTCTAGCCCAATAAAAAGCCCAATAAGCCCACAAAAACCCAAACCCTAATCAGTGTAACCTTAACACAATATATTGAAGCCAGAAACCAGTAAAAACCCTAGCGAACCCTAGCATCAGCGGCACCTTCATTTCTCAGAGAATCCAAAAATGAAGTTCAATCCACGAGTATCGAGCAGCCGCCGCAAGAGCCGCAAGGCTCATTTCACGGCGCCATCCAGCCTCCGCCGTGTCCTCATGAGCGCGCCTCTCTCCGCCGACCTCCGCGCCAAGTACAACGTCCGCTCCATGCCGGTGAGGAAAGACGACGAGGTCCAGGTCGTCCGCGGTACCTTCAAAGGCCGTGAAGGTAAGGTGACGCAGGTGTACAGGCGCAAATGGGTGATTCACATCGAGCGCATCACAAGGGAGAAGGTGAATGGATCTACTGTGAACGTTGGGGTTAACCCTTCGAAGGTTGTTATCACGAAGCTGAGACTTGATAAGGATAGGAAATCGCTGCTTGATAGGAAGGCGAAGGGGCGTGCTGCTGCTGATAAGGAGAAGGGGACTAAGTTTGCGACGGAGGATATTATGCAGACTATTGATTAGTCTTCTCTTTTGAGTAATTCTGAGTAATTCTGTTATTTTGATTTTGTTAGTTGAAAATTATTATATCAAACTTTGAGAATTTGTTCGGTTTAATTTTGTCATGATAATCAAACTTTTTGCTATATTTATTAGCTTTTTATTAATCCAGTGTTTAATTGTTGTGATTATTCATGTTTTATTGGTTGAAATTTGCTATTCATTGTTAAATAGTTGGTTGTTTAATTTGAAAGTGTTTAAAGTTTTATGTTTAAGGTTATGAGTTTGTGTCAATTATGGGTTTTTTTCAACCCACCATGAAGAGCTATCATGCTTTTATACTATTTTGACATGTTCTGGTAGGCTTATTCCAGTTTTTTTAAGTTGAATTTAGTTAAACTTATTTGTTTTTTGTTGCATATTATGTCATTCTTGATTGAATTTCATGGTTTGAATTGTTGCTTAATGTTTAGAGTAAAATACATGGAACCTTTACCCTCCTTTGTATAAACTCTTAGTGTAGTCTGATAATTTGATTTTTGGTTCTGAAGTTTGAATTATTGATTCAATTTGTGGTGCTCTATAACTAGTTTATGTTTAATTATGCTGTACTTGAATAATCAAGTTTAGGCGAAGTTTTACGTACAAGGGTTTTCTTAGCTGAAGAATTCATGCTTGAAGGATGTCTTTTTATTTTCTTTGTTTTAACTACACCAATGAATTATGTAGTTGTATTTGCCAATCTCTTGTTTCTCAATGTTTTATTCTAAATAGACCACAGAATAGATTTTCTGAATACTCTGCTACAACAACTTTGTTTCTGGTGTTCCTTTTTAACTGTCCTTTCTATTATTTTTGTTTCTGGTGTTTCTCTTGTGGTTAGTGCTATGGAAGATGAGATCAACAATTTTACAGTTATCCCTGTCTGAGAAAGATGATGCTGATATTGTGTTCTCTGACATACACCCTTATGATCCAATATATTGTGCACAGTAACTGATATTTGTTGTACTTGAATGCTGAAAAGTATAATTGGAGATTTAAATGTTTTCGTTTCCATACTGAGGTTTTGACACACAAATGACAAATGTGTGACTAGTTTTTTCTTTTTTCCATCTATAATTCAGTTTTGTATGATTCTTGTTACACATGAAAGTTTTTACTTCTGGTATTTTCACTCATACAAATTGAATGTTAAGTTCTCCATTATTAATTTCAAACCTCATTAATTTTTTCATAATTGCTGTTATTCCAACTATTAAGTTTTCTTTGTATGCTAAGTGCTATGGATGATGAGATTAACAATTTTACAGTTATCCCTGTCTGATAAACCTGATGCTGAAATTGTATTTTCTGACTTGCACTATGCTGCCAATTTTATTGCGCATACTTCCATGCTATGTTATGGTTAAAGTTTCTTTTCTTGACTTAATTAGCATTACATGTTTTATATAGGATAAATTTTTAATTTCATCTATGTTGTTTTTAAGTTCAACTGCCATGTATGTTGAATTTTTGAAATATCCATGTCTGATAAATCTGATGCTTTATTTGTATTGGGTACAATTGATTGCTTTATTAGTTTTAACTACCAATACCTGTTAATCATATGATGAGTGTAATTTATCTTTGATTGTTTTTCTAGAAACTTTTTATTATGTTATATGTAATGTATATAACTTGTTTAAAGTGGCTAAATGTGAACTACATTTTATTGTAGGTTTTCTAAACAAATCAATTTTAGTTTATAGTAAACCTAACTCAGTACCTTAAAGCATTAAGAATTAGTTTCAAGTTCAACTATTAATTAATCTGTAACAAGTAGCAATAAGATTCAAGTTCAGCTATTAATTAATCTGTAACAAGTAGTAATAAGATTCCAGTTCAGCTATTGATTAATTTATAACAAGTAGCAAAAAGTATCACTGATTTAATAAAATTCAAGTTCTAAGTGATGTTGATATTATAATAACCCTAATGGTAACATAATGGTTATTGGTTTCATGTGCGCTAAGTCAAAAGTTATAAAACAATATGTAGAAATATACATGCGGGCAATTAATTTTATGAAATGGTAACTTGACTTTAGCAAATTAAGTTTTCTTTACTTAGTATCCCTAACTCTTTTTGGGCGCAAGACTCATAATAATATGGACAATTTAGCAAGAATTATAACTATGTTGTTAGCAAGACTTGTAACAATACTGACACGGCGAAGTGTTGTTGAGTCTTAGACCACATTTTAACAATTATTATTTGTTAGTATATTATTAAAAACTTGTTAAAATTAAAAGTCATTATTTTGTTTTTTTTTTATAGAAACTGTCCATATTGTATCTAGAGTCATACCTATAAGTACCATAAGTATCATATTGTATCTAGAGTCATACCTATAAGTACCATAAGTCATATTAACTTAAGATGCCAAGGCTATGGGAGAATATGATTTCAAAATTACTCGCACTCTTGGCAACCATTGTGTTGATTTTCTTGTTAATCTAGGTACTTTCTTAGACATTTTGGCTTATTCTTATCCTCCTCTGATGAAACAATAGCACCAGCAGCGATAGAGGCAACAATAATCCTCTTGAAATTAGGTGAAGAGAACTACATTCATCGAATTTGGAGGTCGACAACCATAGCTCTGACATGAACTGGACTTAAATTTCATCCGACGAGTTCCAAGCACTGCCATGGACTACACAACAACTGCCCGAGAGAGTAATTGAACCCCGTCACTTTGCTCTTCAACTATTTCCATAATAGAATTTTAGCTTCTTCAACTATATGCTCAGTCGATCTATCTTTTTCTCTATAAAATTTCTCAATACGCCCTTTCTAAATTACCTAGATACAAACATATTAGATAACAATGGATTTTTTTGTCTTGATTCAGCCCGTTCCGCCCAGCCCGTTGAATTGTTCAAAGATTGGAATAACTGGATTGTGTAACACAGTAGAAATGTTTAATCATCGGGTGATCGCCACCCACACCTGCAAGTTTAAATCACACTAAAGAAAATATGACAAAGACACTTTCAATAGACCTGCAGCCAAATGAACATTTTGTTTGGGAACCGTTCAGCAGCCCTCTCCTGTGAAGGTTATCCTTAGACGAAATTCTGTTTTTGAATAATCGCCAGACTATAACTGCTACCTTTAAAGGGACGGATTTGTTCCAAACTAATGCTTATACATATCGAGGTGTTATTACTAGGGATAGCAAACAGACATGTCCGTCCTGTTTAAGTCTGCCTCGTAAAAGTTTGCAAAAAAAAGGGTGGGGACGGACATAGTCGAGGGTGTGAGTCAATTTTTTTCTCCCCCCGCATAAAAGTGCGAGTTGGCCGGGCCCGCAAAGACTACACCTTTTAAGTTTAAAAATGTATAAAATTGTGTTAATGTTCATGCCTGCAAAAACAATGGCGCGGACACATTTTAAGGTGAGGTCTTAAATCCTTGTCTCGCCTCGCACTAGTGTGCAGGCCGAACGGATCAGTCCCGTTTTGCAACTCGTAGTTATCATATCATTTGAGAGATAATAAATAGAAGAGATGTGAAGATATGCAGAATACCAACACTTGACAATACTGGTAATTCATTAAGAAAACCTTTTGTGGAGTTGAAGCATGATGGTTATACTAGATCTATATGTATTAGGTATATTTCTAATTGGCTATAATGATAATAAGAGATTGGTTAAATAAACATCAAGTGTGAGTTAATTGCGAGACCGCATAAAATACAAGGACATTATTTTTAAAGTAGATTTAGTAAAGCTTGAAGTGAAATAATATTAAAATATTGAGACTATTATGTGAAAAAACTCATAATCACATCTCGCAGATCATGAATAAAGAGTTGTAAAGTCTTTAGATGTGTATAAATATTAGGGGTAATATTTATACATGATTGATCCATTATTAGAATTCTACATATAATATTATGCAAGTTTTATTTGTTATTTTCAAGGTGATAGTGGTGTATGCCATCTTTCGACCTGAAACAAATAGGAATCCTAAATTTAGAGTTGAACACTTTATTGTCGATCAAACATTATCCATAATAGATGACCAAAAAGATTATTGATGTATATTTCATAATAGATTTTTCCATCTAGGATACTAGGTTAAATGTATAAGATTAAATATTGAACTAAATAAGGGTGGCTACATACCGCCCACAATTTATCATATTAAATGTGTGATTTGATATAATTGTCAACATCACGAGAGCCTATAGGGTCACTCGCACAAGAATATATTGATGGAAAAAATACATAAGCGAAGCCAATTTGATTGTGTGAACTTGCAATGCATTAATGCTAATTAGAGAAACACAGTACACCGTAAGATACGATGTACTTATGTGCAATATGGAATATTGTAAGATACAATGTACTTAAGTGTAATATGAAATAGTGTAAAGTACGGTGTACTTTAGTCAAATAAGAAACACCATAAGTAAAATATACTTAAGTAAAATTCATAACATAGTAAGATACAATGTACTTAAGTTAAATATAATACATACGATGTATTTAATGGACTTATTTTGCTTTCAGCCCACACAAGTAGTTCAATAAATAGAGGCTTTGTGTTGAAGTATTTGATGTTTGATCAAATTGAGTTTGTAAAATCCTAGCCATACCTCTCTCTCTCTCTCTCTCTCTCTCTCTCTCTCTCTCTCTCTCTCTCTCTCTCTCCTCTCCTCTCTCTCTCTCTCTCTCTCTCTCTCTCTCTCTCCTCTCTCTCTCTCTCTCTCTCTCTCTCTCTCTCTCTCTCTCTCTCTCTCTCTCTCTCTCTCTCTCTCTCTCTCTCTCTCTCTCTCTCTCTCTCTCTCTCTCTCTCTCTCTCTCTCTCTCTCTCTCTCTCTCATCCATAACATCTAGCACCGTGATTAAATATACTTGGTTCGTTTATACTAAGTAGAGGTGTCGTTGTTCATTCAACGCTCGTGATTGTTTCCAACTTTGTATCAATTTTTAATTGCCATAAGATGTAACTATTTGATATCTAATCACAATCCTTTGTAAGAATTAAATTAAAGAAAATTGTGATATATTTTCATCACGATTTTCTTGCAACATCTGCAACACAATCATCCATATTAATTTGAACCAATGATTCATCCATCCCTTCTAATTTGAGCTAACCTTAAAGGTGTTTCTCACTATCCTTAACCCATCACCAAATTATTAATTTCAGAGACACCTTAACTTTGAGAATCTTGATTGTAAACAATAGTTTGAATACTACCTTTATAAAACATGTCCTTGTGTGTAGCAAACTCTCCTTTGTGATGAAATACAATATTGAACAAACTCATTCTCTATTTTAAATAAACATGCAACACTTGTGTTACCTACTACACCAAACTAAAAATGTGAAAATGCAAGAAATACAATATACCTTCGATCAAATTTCTTGTATGAATGAAACTATTCGATCAATGGTTCAGACTTCCTACAGCGCTTTTGCAATCCGCATTCTTCTTCGATGGTTATGTCGTCCATGGAGGTGTCATAAAATTTTTTTCTCAAGGAAAATTGGGAGGACTAACATAAAAATTTAATTTATCATTATTAATTATACTTGGTGCAAAAAAAAAAATTACAATAACATAAACATAACATGATATTAGTTGGTCTAAGTGGAATTAAAAAAACTCACTTGGCGTTCCACATAGTTGTGAATGCTAGTATATCAACATATTTAAATTAGGATTTAATTGAAATACATAAATAATATTTTACATCGTCAATGAATCATACCCGTTAAGTTGTGGTAGACGATAAAATATTATTTATGAATGATTGTCATTCATTAACCGTGTAAAATATTTTAAACTGACAAATTGCATAACTATTAATCTTTTCAAATTATACTTCTTTGATGTCATATTATTTTGAATTAAACAAATTCCATATTTATTAAAAACAAAAATCAGAATTAAAATTTATTGGTTAATGAACAAGAAGCTTTTTAAAATATCAACTCAAATCAAATTTTCTTAATTAGATTTTTTTTCTTGAATACCAAATCAATTAAATTCGTCAAAAAAAAATACAGCTTGAAATAACTTCTCTCCCTTCACATTCTTGTTTTCTTCTTCAGAGAGAGATTACAGAATAGAAGAAAATTTGCGTGGAACAATCAATCATCAACACTGCAATGAAGGCCATTGTAATAACCTCACCAGGTGGACCTGAAGTTCTTCAACTCCAAGAGGTTCAAGACCCTCAAATCAAAGACGATGAAGTCCTCATCAAAGTCCATGCTACTGCCCTTAACAGAGCTGATACCCTTCAGAGGAAAGGTGGCTACCCTCCCCCTCAAGGTGCTAGTCCTTACCCAGGTCTTGAATGTTCGGGAATTGTTGAATCCGTTGGTAAAAACGTTTCCAACTGGAAAATTGGCGATCAGGTATATAGCTTTTTTGATAATTTCTGAGATGGGTTTTTCTTTATATTCAAAATTAAATTCTGGGTCTGTAAAAAGTTTTAAGCTTGATTGTTATAGGTTAGGAAAGTTACAATCTTTATTATCAGAATTATTAGGTCTTGTTTGGATTATTGGATACAACTTGAATCAATCTGTTTTAAAATAAGCTAGATATCCTGGAGAGCTTATTTTCATAAGCTAAAAATAGCTTATAGTCATAGAAATATCATAGCTTTTATAAGCTCATTTTTGTCTCATAAGTGCTTAAGTTGGTAAATTAGCTTAAATAAGTCAATCCAAACAGTTCTATGTGAGTATGTTTTCATGTGATTATGGATGGATATTATGAGGTGTGGCTGGTTTCACTTTACAGGTATGTGCTCTTTTATCTGGTGGTGGATATGCTGAGAAAGTAGCTGTTCCTGAAGGACAAGTTCTTCCGATTCCGTCTGGGATTTCTCTCAAGGATGCAACTAGTTTTCCCGAGGTTGCGTGTACTGTGTGGTCGACTATTTTTATGATGAGCCGGTTATCTAAAGGGGAAACCTTGTTGGTAAGTTCTTGTAATGGCTATTTGATTATATGCTAATTAGTGTTGCCTAATAGTTAAACTGTTAACTTTGTTCGTTCTCAGATTCATGGAGGTTCAAGTGGAATCGGTACATTCGCAATTCAGATAGCTAAGTACATAGGAGCGAAAGTATTTGTTACTGCAGGTTCAGTAAATTTTTTCATGTTTTTAAACTTTTAGTTACTTTTCGTAGGTTTAGGCATTGAGATTACTTGTCTACCTCATTTGAAAACCCCTTCGCGTATATTGTCATATTGAAATTCCAAGCGATGTTTGCAGAAATTTTATTCTAGAAATTGCTTAGCAGGTAGTGAAGAGAAGCTAGCTTTTTGCAAGAGTATTGGAGCTGATGTCGGTATCAATTACAAAACCGAGGACTTTGTTGCAAGGGTGAAGGAAGAAACTGGCGGTCAAGGTATTTTACGTCTAGGAAGCGTGACGTTAAATTCCAAGCATTCCTCAACATTATGTGATATTGTACCACTTGCATCCTAATATTATCTTTGATGTGGTGTGGTGGCAGGTGTCGATGTTATTCTTGATTGTATGGGAGCATCCTACTTTCAAAGAAATCTTGATAGCTTAAATTTCGATGGAAGGCTTTTTATTATCGGCTTTCAAGGGGGTGTTACTACACAGGCCGATCTACGTGCTATACTTGGCAAGCGTCTCACTGTACAAGGTATTACAGATTCTGATATATGCCCTATACTAATAGATACTCCTCTCATTGCTCAATTCACTTTTGCGTAAATATATTTGAACATAAATCACTTTACATTCAATTCAAGTCATATGTAACATAAATCATTTAAGTGGTAATGGTATATGCATATCGATAATTCATGAATATCGTATGGTGGATTATGTGCAGGGGCTGGTTTGCGGAGTAGAAGTCCTGAAAATAAAGCTGTGATCATTAGTGAGGTGGAGAAGAATGTTTGGCCAGCAATTGCAGAAGGAAAGGTTAAGCCTGTGATCTACAAAACTTTCCCTCTTTCTGAAGCTGCTGAGGCGCACCGGCTTATGGAAAGCAGTCAGCATATTGGAAAGATATTGCTCCTGCCATGAAAAACACTCGTCAGATGCACGCGACACAAAATACTTTTGGATCATTTGAGTTTAGACCATTGTGTTAAATAAAGTTGTGGTTTACAATTACATTGAAATGTGTAAGTTAATTTGTGAACTAAGAGGATAATATTTTAACTTCTTCTATTTTGGTTTCTATTAGTTTTTTTTATCTATCTTTCACTGCTTACTTGAATGCTTTGATAGCAAAATTGGAACAATTACAGCAAGCTCTTCATGACCTCATAAAACTGATTCACAAATTTTACTAAGTCCTCTTCCAAGAAGCTTCAACATTCTCGAAAGAATTTGAAGTTCAGTCCATCTGGTTTGGGGCTTTTTTCATCTTTAGTTTCCCAAACTGGTTTTCTTATTTCCTCACTTGTGAACTCTTCTTACGGTCTTGACCTATTTTCCTAATATCTAACCCCTCCAAAGCTTGCCTAACTTTGAATGGTTATTGGAATCTTCCCTCCAAAACTTTGATCACTTCATTTGTTACTCCTTCAACGTCTAATACTCTTCCTCTTCCTCTTCGACTTATTTGAATTGGTATTATAGAGTTTCTTCTTCTCTCCATTATGACTTAATGAAAGTATATTGTGTTGGAACAAAATCTGTTCACACTCTTTGGATTTAAATGATGATAAAGTATTTAAAGAACAATAGAATTCACTAACATTTGCTTAAGTGTGTAGGATCATAAAGCTGAAATTTAATTAGGTTCTGACCAAATTAAATTGATTATAAAGAAGAAACAATTTATATTTTCTTTAAGCAAACTATGACTTTTGAATAGAACCTCAACGCCAAAGTTATCCCAGCCTCTAATGTTCTAATAAAACTTCAGTGTAATGTTGGCTCAGCCTCTGATATTCAAATGGAGCTTCAAGTGCCTTGCTGGAAAGACAGTACAAACATTCACTTGTTCGTACTTTGTCAAAAGCAACTCCATCTTATCAAACTGCTAGAATCATGGACAAAGCCAACTAGAGATTTTAGCACAAGGCTCATGGCAGGTTGACATGGCTTCTTCATTCTATTGCAACATGCTTATGAGTGCCTTACTTGAGAAATACACATTGAATAAATAGATTATTTAGAAGATGAAGATCCTCATCGTACTAACTCCAACATCTCTCTCTTGAAATTTGCTTCTTCAACAAAGACACTTGTGCAAGCAAGCTTCCAACGTCTCTTTTGTTCACTCTATACAAGGAGTTGAAGATTCAAAAGAAGAAACAAGAATATACAACAAGTAAACACAACAAGAATAAGAAATATTTCGCTCTCTTAACTTATGTACATAGTTGTTGTGGCTTCACATAGTCTTGGGGGTTTCTTACACTTGTATATCTTAGAAATCTCAAGAACCAAGGTCTTTGTGTGTGTTGTATTATTTTTACCTCTGATTGTGTATTACACACATCTTTTTGTAATCCTAAACACTTTGTTTAGAATTTGTAAGACTCTCATACTGAGTGTTTGAGTAAGGAAGTCCTGAACAGATGATTTAGGCAAAAAAGTCTATTTCTAGTGTGATCGATCAAGGAAGTCCTGAACAATTGGTTTAGGCAAGGAAGTCTCTTTCTAGTGTGATTGAGAAAAGAAGTCATGAACAATTGGTTTTGTTGTGAAAAACGATGTCAATAACAAAATATAATAGGGAATTAGGGAAGATAAGAAGAACACAAGGAATTGGTTATAACTGCTATTCTTTTACTTTCTCTTAAAACAAGATTACAAGAATAACAAATAACCTCTCTCACCCTAAATTAGGATTTGCAGCTTTCAATGATGAGAGACTAGGATGCTATTTATAATAAAACCTAACATACTAACTAATGGGCTTTTTCCACAAGGCCAATTACACAAGCCAACTTAATAAACAAGCTAACTTAACAAATTAGGGTTTAAACACTAAACTTAATTTAACATGCTAACAACCCTAACATCTTCGACACAAGCATGTGAACAACCTTCGACTTCATGCTTAATCCTGTCGAACCAAGAAGCTACCCTTCGACCATACTAGAGTTCGATCCAATATCTGACAAATCTCCACCTTGGACCAAACTCTATAACGTCAAGAGAACAAACTAGCTTTCTTCATGCAGCTTTATCAACTGTATACAGTGGAAAAACTTGCAACTCGACAATGACTTGGTGATCATATCAGCAGCATTGTCCTCAGTCGAAACCTTCAGCACTTGGACTTCTCCATGCTCGATTACTTCTCTAACGAAATGCAGCCTCAAATCAATGTGCTTAGTTCGCTCATGATAGGATGAGTTCTTCGGCAGATGTATTGTACTTTTACTATCACATTTAACAGTGATATCTTTACCTTGAAGTTTCAGCTCCTTAGCAAAACCTTAAAGCCACAATGCTTCTTTCACAACTTCAGTTAGGGCAATATACTCCGCTTCAGTTGTTGATAGAGCAACAACCTTCTGAAGTGTTACTTTCCAACTAATTGTCGTGCCAAACATGATGAAAACATATCCAGAAATAGACTTTCTAGAATCCATACAACCTGCATAATCAGAGTCGACATATCCTTCGATTACTGCTTTACTATCTTCACCCAAGGCTCCACCATAAATTAGGACCCTGTTTAGAGACCCATTTATGTACCTTAAATTCCACTTCAATGCTTTTCAGTGAGCCTTTTTAGGATTCGCCATGTACCTGCTTACAAGACTTACTGCATATGCTATATCGGGTCTAGTACAGACCATAGCATACATCAAAGAACCAACTATATTAGCATATGGGATGCTATTCATATAGGCTCTTTCATCATCAGTACTGGGACACTGATCAATACTCAGCTTGAATGGAGGGTTTGTTGGAGTCACAACTGACTTCGAATTCTACATACCAAACTTTTCGAGAATCTTTCGTAGATATGCCTCTTGAGACAAGCATAACTTCGACTTCTTTCTATCTCTTCGAATGTCAATTCCAAGAATCCTGGAAGCAGCTCCCAAATCCTTCATATCAAACTCCTTATTGAGTTCAGCCTTTACCCTCATCACGTCTTCGACTTTGTTACTTTCTATGAGAATATCATCCACATAAAGCAACAAAATAACAAATGAATTACCAGGTCGAAATCTGAAGTAAACACAGTGGTCGAACTGACTTCTAATGAAACTTATGCGTGCCATGAACTTGTCGAATCTCCTATTCCACTGTCGAGGAGATTGTTTCAGTCCATACAAAGATCTATTTAGCTTGCACACATAATCTTCCTTCCCCTTTTCGACATACCCTTCAGGTTTCCTCATCAGGATTGTTTCATCTAAATCACCATAAAAGAATGCAGTCTTCACATCCATCTGTTCCAGTTCAAGGTCGAACTGTGCCACCATGGCAAGCAACATTCGAATGGACCTATGCTTCACAACAGGAGAAAGCACATCATTGAAGTTGAAACCGTCTTTCTGAGTGAAACCCCTTGCGACCAACCTTGCCTTGTATCTTTTCGACGTCACTCCTTCAATTCCTTCCTTAACTTTGAAAATCCATTTACAGTTGACTAACCTTGCCCCAACAGGTTTCTTGATCAATTCCCAGGTGTGATTATCATGAAGAGAATTCATCTCATCATCCATGGCCTTCAGCCATTCAGTCTTATTTCGACTCCTCATAACTTCCTTATAGTCTCTAGGTTCATCATCAAGAACCTCACTGGCAGAGATTAATGTATAAGCTATAAGATCTGCATACCCAAGTCTCTGAGGTGGCTTGATGACTCTTCTCGACCTATCTCTCGACAATAGGTAGTCATCGACAGTTTCCTCAACTTCCCCAGCATCTTCTGCTTCTTCTTCGACTTCATTTGGAATATGCAATTCAGCATCAACTTGCTCCACCTCAACAGGAATCTCTACCTGTTCCAGCTCTTCTACACTTCGACCATCATCATCATCATCATCAGTTTTCTTAAAAGCTATCTCAGCTTCATTGAAAACAACATTTCGACTGGTGATACACCTCCTGTGACATGGCTCTAGGCACCATAGCATATAAGCTTTGACTCCTTCAGGGTATCCCATGAACATGCATTTCAGAGCTCTAGGTTTCGACCTTGTCTTGCCTAATGTGAGCATAGGCTACGCAGCCAAATACTCTCAATTTGTCGAGATCTGGTGGATGTCCCAACCAAACTTCTTCAAGTGTTTTCATATCTAATGCTGTCGAAGGACATCTGTTTATCAGATATGTTGCTGTCGAAACAGCCTCAGCCCAGAACACCTTCTTTAACTCCGCACTAGTCAACATGCATCTGACTCTCTCCAAAATAGTTTGATTAAACCTTTCAGCCAAACCATTTTGCTGTGGAGTACCTGCAGTAGTTCTGTGCCTTGCAATACCAGAGGCAACTGTTAGGAGTGAATTAATGGTATTTTCATGTGTTACATTAACTACCTTTTGAGCTAAAAGTGAATATATCTCATGATTTTTAAGGGTTTTATAGTTAGAATTGAATTTTCGAGGTTTGATGTTAAGTGTAGAACGACTTGCGTCACTTTGGGTGTTATTTGTGCAGATATTGAAGTTAAGAAGCAAAGACGAAGGAACACGCAAGCGGAGAAGCTCTGAAGAAGAGGAATCACAAAGATTTGAGCTAAAGCAAGTGGCAAGCCGCGCCAATCAAAGGCGAGACGCGCGAAACCTTCTGTCTTGGGGTCGCGCCGCGCCAGCCCGTGTCGCGCCGCGGTGACTGCGTTATAAAGGAAAAGGCTATAAATACAAGCCCTAATCCTCATAAACCAAAAACTTTTGGAAGAGAGACTTTTTGTGAGCGAAATTCAGAGAGCAATCCTAATCCAGAACACCAAACAACATCCGACGGAGAATTCAACATCAATTGAAGACATTCCCTTGATGAAGATGAATCCATCCATGAAACCTTATTTGTTCTTCATGTCTATGGAGAACTAAATTCTTCTTGTTGAGTTTAAGGTAGTAGTTAACTTATGAATATACAATACCATTGATTAATTCTTATGAACAATTGTTTGAATTTATTATCAATAAGAAACCTTGTTTTTATCTTAAATCATCGTGGAGTCTTTGATCGAAAGAAAGGATTCTAACTTTTGCCCTAGGTTACTATATTGATTCAATCTCAATTTGCAGAGATGGAATTGTGATTGGGTTTTCATAATTATCGTTCTTTATTACTATTATCGATATTGATATTTGGAGAGATCGAATCTCATACCGGTAAAAGTTTATCTAATTTGATTTGCAGACATGGAATCATATTTGAGGATAAGTGAAGATAATAAGTCAAATGATTGTTCGAATAAGGATTAATTAATAAATTGTATAGGAATAGGTTGATGAACCCTAGAACTCAACATATTCGTTTACCATTGTTAATCATCTTTAAGCTTTTTATCAGTCAATTATTATTCTGTTAGATGCAATTTAAAAATAAACAAACAAACTCAACTATTTTTCTCATTCAAAATAAACAACTATAGAACGGCAGTAATATTAAACCAATCTCTGTGGATACGATATATACCGAAAATATTTACCCAAAAATACTTTCAACAAATTGGCGCCGTTGCCGGGGATTGGTGCAATAGTCTTTTAATTGTTATTTTTTTTATTATTATTATTTTTTTATCCTGTTATTTCACTTGTTTGCTAGTTTTGTAGAATTTTGTTTGTTGGCATGTTCGATCCAAATATAAATGCTGCGATTCATGCTCAAAACAAGATCCTATTTCAACAAATGGAGTATCTCCTTCAAAGTGTGTCACAGTTCACACCTCAAGTTAATGAGTTTCATGATATTGGATGGTGCACACCGGAAGATGCGATGGGGTATCATATGGGTAACCATGAATACCAACAACAAGGGCTTTCACACTATAATCAAGGTTATCAAAGAGTAGGGGTGATCAAAACCAAACCAACCCAATAGAAAACCGCAAACCAAACCAAACCAAACCGAAACCGCAAAAAACCGCATTTGGTTCGGATTAGTTTGGGTCAGTTTTTACAAAACCGCACGGTTCGGTTTGCGGTTTGTATTTTGTAAACCGAACCAAACCGAATTAAGCCGCACTATGTTACAACCTAAATTTTACTAACTCACATCCAACCCAAACTTAAACTTATTATACATTAGCATTATGATTACGAACAATTTTCTCATCCTTACACATATAATTTCAGTCCCGATCTTCTAAAATCTCTAATAACATTATCGCACCTTCTTTGCCACATACATCTTCTCTCTTCTTCTATAATCTCTACTCTCTTATATTATTTCTTTTTCACCTTCTCATTTTTATGTAAATGTTCCGTATTTCTGTTTCATTTTTATCGCATATCTTCTTCTCTAATCTCTCAACACTTTTTTTCTTTTTCACTTTCACTAATCTTTCGTCTCTTCTATTTTTTTGTTTCATTATAATAATTTTTATATTGTTTTATGCTATTATTTTATGTTTAATATTCCACTTTTGTCTAATTTAATTTTTACATATTAAAAGGAAAATTGTTGTCAAAATATGACGAGTTTTGTTGTTATTTGATAGTGTATGAATGTATAAATACAAAATTATGTTATCATCTATATGTGTATGTATGGCTCAATAAAATATTTGTAAAAAACCGAACCAACCGAACCGAACCAAACCGCATTAGTTTGGTTTGGTTTGGTTCGGATTTTTTTTAAAAGCCAACCGAACCAAACCAAACCGCACTATTTTTTCTCTTGCGGTTCGGATGATTTTTTTCGTCAAAACCGCCCAAACCGCACCGCGAGCACCCCTATCAAAGAGGACCCACTGAGTTAGAGGAAACCATGAATCAATTCATGCAATTTGTAACACCCGTATAATTTTAATCTTAATTTAATTTGAATATTAGATTAATAATAATTATTATTATGGATTTTATGAAAATAATGGAAAAATGATGGTTGATGGCATTTGGGCCATGTGTGAGATTAGTAAGAAGAGGGGGGTGGTGTAGTAAAGCCCTTACTAATTTAATATTATTTTTCATAAAATAATTAGAATTGGGAAAGAAAGAACAGAACGTGAAAAGAGAGAAGTTGGAACACGAAGAACGTAGAAGAGGAACAAAGAGGAAGAGACCAAAGAGCAAGAATTTGGCTAAGGTAAGGGGGGACTCTTCCAATTATCATCTCTTATCGTGATTATAGATGAATAGTGTATGAATAGTTGTGTTGTTGAGTCAATTCTGTTTGTATGTCAGAGTTAGGTTTTGGGGTTCTAAGAATTGGGTTAGATTTCGGGATTTGGATGTGTTGATTGATATATGATGATATATTAGTTTGTATGAATGAATCCTGTGAATGAAAACGTGAAATTGGACTGTTTTAGACTCAAAATCGTGGACTGGTATGAGTAGAAACGAGTGGGTTTTGGACTGTTACGAAATTGCAGGTCCTGGACATTTTTCTGGTGTTTCGCGTATGGAACAGTGTCATACGCGTATGGGATGAAGTCATACGCGTATGAGGGACACTCCCAAGGGACTATACGCGTATGATACGCATGTGCCCTGTCCCAAATACCCTGTGCTGATGATTTGCGTATAAGGAGCGTATGAGGATGCTCATACGCGTATGGAAATTTTGAAAGGGGAAAACTGGTCCTGGTGATACGCGTATGGCAAGGCTGATACGCGTATGGGTTGGTTTTTAGGCCATTTTGGATTCTGATGAAATGCGTATGATACGCGTACGGGGAAAGGTGATACGCGTATGGATGCGTATGGGCCTTATGATACGCGTATGGTCGCTGCATGTGTAAAATTCTGTTTTGTGATTTTTCTGGAAAGTTCAATGATGTGTAACTTTCGATCTGTAGACCTGTTTTGTGTGCTGTTTGAGGCTGTGTAAACCTTGTGATGTGATTCTGTGGTTTACTGATGATTGATTGTATTGAATGATGTTAATGTATATATGAACATGCTTAGTAATGATGATGATGATGAAATGAGTATAGATGATGCTACTCATAGAGTGGAGATGATGAAAGTATGTTATATATATGTTTGCATGCATTCATAAGCATTGAAGAGGGCTGAATCCTAGATGATGAGAGGATTCAGTGAATGGCAGAATTCCCATGTGTGGAATTTGTGCTGGCAGGGCCGTATCTGGATGATGATAGATCGGTCGGTGGGTGATTCCCATTGAGGATGATTGGTACCACATGCATAGAGTCAGTTGCATTCATTCGCATGGATTTGATAACATGACTATATGTATACTCTTGTATGGTTTTGATGGTATGTGTGTGTATGCTGATGGACGATCTGGATATAGATGAGTTGGGTGAATAATATAACTGTTAATGTACTGTTATTTATAATGCAATAATATTTGTTAATTGCGAATGAGACTCACCCTTACACTATATTTTTCAGATTGAGGATAGCGGCTTCGACTCGGTGAGGATTAGCTCATGAGTCAATGTGTCGGTTAGCGTCGGGTCATGCTCTGATAGGTGTAACACTGGGGAACGTTGTTTTTAAGTTTATGACATTAACTCTGTTTTGTTTAATTTATTTTGAGGATTGGAAGCATTAATGATGTGATGCTAGTCGATGATTATTCCGCTGTGTAAACATGAGTTATTTGATTTATGAGTTATGTTAAGACGTTTTCCTTCAGTGAATGCATGACTATGACAAATGTTGTTTTATTTTATTATTAATTGTGACGCCCTTGTGCATGTAACTCTGATTTGATTGTTTAATTGCCGCGGGGTTTAGAAGGGTGTTACACAATTCTCTTTAGCCATTCAACAAAACCGGGAAACGCAAGATGTTCAACTTACCAAATTCTTCACCGAGCAAAACGTAAGTCAAGTCTCAACTTTTCAAAACCCTATGACTTGTGTAGAAACCTGCAATGCTACTTCTATAAGGAGTGTAAAAGTGATTGATGAGGAAGTTGAAAACAATGATGATGACAAGGAAGATGTTGCTGAAAAGGATAATATAGAGCATATAAACATCAAGAAAAATATAGAAAGCGAGTATGAGCCTTCAATGAAGCTACCTTATCCAAGACCTCCTAAAAAAGTAGATGATGTGTTAGTCGAAGGAACAAAAAAGGAGGATATAATCAAAGAAGTCATGAATGAGTTAGAAACTTCAAAAGTTGAAACTTTTTCAAAAGAGAATATGATGGACTTAGAGTTGAAGAAGAGTAGTAATGCAAAGGAGCATAAACTCTCATTGGAATTACTCCCTCTACAAGTTCCTAATAAAGAAGGGAATGAGAGTCACTACTTTCGGCCAATGGAAATGTTTAGCCGTTTGCAAATCACCATCCCATCTTTAGAAGGTTTAAAGTTAAAGCCAAAATTTGTCAAATTCATCAAGGATAAGTTCTCACCGACGAAGAAATTAACGGATAAGGAGGTTATCTCTCTTGAGGAGAGGAAAAAACAAATGAAGGAAGAAAGATCGCGAATTGAAGTGGTAAGAATTAAGGATGAAGAAACCAAACAAGCAAACTTTAAATACTTTTGGGGTTTCACATTGGTAAGAAAAGTACCAAGAAAAAGAGACAATGGTTGATGATTGAACCATGATCCGTCAAGCCATGCGACGTTAAACGAGGCACTTCGTGGGAGGTAACCCACACTGCTAATGTTTTATTTTGTTTTGCTTATTTTTATTTCAGGAAATAATAAGGGGAGCTTTCCGGTGAAAGCTAGGAAGAAGCAATTGATATGGCAATACCCTTTGTGAGTCAACCCTCTCGGGCTTGTTCTGAAACATTGAGGTCAATGTTTAGTTCAAGTTTGGGGGTGGATTTACTCTTTTGCATTTTTCAATTTTCTGTTTATTATTTGTTTGTTTTATACTCAATTTAGAATGAGTAGTCTCTACAGCATAATGAAAATCTCAGCAAAGTACCAACAATGGAGCAACATGCGTGAAAGTGGTAGTGAGTGAAATTTTTTGAAAAAAAAAAATTTAAGTTTTCACTTTCTTTTTCAATAAGTGACAAGTCAGGTATGAATTTTCAAACTCAAACTCCTAGTGTGTGCATGAAACATAGGTTGTTAATAAATACTTGGCAGAAGTTCTTTATGGTACACTATTTTTGTTGGATCGGCTTAGCCTTAACCATTGTGAGGAAAACTTTCCATTGTTTACTATATATGCAGGAGACCATCGATTATTTCAACTTGTTTGTATCATGCTTAACCAATTGTCGCATCGTTTGTGGAAGTCTGTGGAAGTGATTTAGGAATTTGTTTGAATCCGAGAGTTTCTTTGAGCCGATTCCATCTTAAAACTTATTTTCTTTTGTGAGAGTGTGATCCTTTGTTAACCATTATTTGAGCCTGAGGTCAAGGTAAATTTCATCATATGCACCAAGGAAAAACCTGGTGAGTTTTGATCTCAATAAATTTTTTTGTTGTGGACCATCAACCAAAAAATTTGGTGATGTGTTTTCTCTTTGATCTTCATAGAAAGTAGGGGAGCATTCATATAATCTAAATACAGGTTGATCTCCAAGTTGGGGAGAGTCATAATCAAAAGAAGAGTAAGTCTGTAGGTGGTAATTTGCAAAGAACGAAAGAGATTCGTAGCTTGAAAAAAAAAACAATGTTTGAAAGAAAACAATTGTTGAAAATAAAAAAGAGAAATGTCAAGCTACGAACGAAAAAGAAGAAGGGGTGAAAAAGTTGAAGGAATAAAGAAAAAGGAAAGGAGTTATGATTCGGATGCTTCCCTAGAATAGGAACAACCCTCGTTTGTCTTCTTTTCTTTGAATTTTAAACCACACTACAACCCTGGAAAGACCTTCTGATTCTCAGATTCCACAGGACTTGATGCTAACAATATGGTGAACGTATGATATGGATTTTTGTTGATTTAATTGTTTGGATGAGTGTTTAACCCCTCTATTATTAATCATACTTTTTGATGAGAGTGATTAGTGCTGAATCAATTGCAATTGTGATGTGTTTTGAACTTCTGGAGGTAATTTTCTTTCAAAATCTGTTTCATGTATGTGTTCTGAGTTTGCAGAGAGATGAGGAATATCTGATTTGGCTGCTGATTTGAGCCATTTGAAATAACCTTTTTGAAAAATTTGTGGCATGATTGTTGGTATGTTTTTGTTGTTTTGTTGAGGTAAGTAATTTTGTTTAGGGACAAACAAAACTCTAAGTTGGGGAGAGTTTGTTAGGAGTGAATTAATGGTATTTTCATGTGTTACATTAACTACCTTTTGAGCTAAAAGTGAATATATCTTATGATTTTTAAGGGTTTTATTGTAACACCCATATATAAATACATACATCAAAGCATATACATATACATGAATCCAAGTATTTGGTACTGAAAATACTTATAAGTTCCTAGTCAACACATTATACATATTAATGCCCTAAATACAAAGTTCTAACAACGGCATAATACATACAAGATGTTCAAAACAAAATACTAAGAACTAGATCAACAATGATCACAAAAGAAAATCCACAACGGAAGCTTCGCCATGTCCAAAATAAGCATAAGGAATAAGGAAATCAAACTGCTTTCTCCTTACCCTTCGCGGAACCTGTAGTACCTGAAATCAATATATAATGGGGTGAGATACAAAATCTCAGTGAGTTCCCTATCCTATGGATCCTCTCGGCTTTACAAGGTTCTAACCTATAAGTCTCAAGTCATAAAAGAAACTAGACCTTGAGTTCTCACACTAACATTATATGGAATCATACTTAGAGTTCAACAACTCAACACAAGATTACTAATCGGAAACCAATACCAAGGCATCCCTATATTCCCGTCCCCTTCTACGTCTAGGAGGTGGCACGAGTCATGGATCCTTTGGAAAATCTTGACATACGAAATGGATTCGGATTCATGAGCCTTTCCCCATGAATCGTCACTTCACATGGCCCGTACACCATCACAAGTCTCTACCCGTAGGTTCCATTCGTACACAAAAGCGGGAATCAAACCTACCAAGATTATTAGTGCCTCTCTGCACAGTGCCTCTCTGCACGAAGAATGCCTGTTAGCATTCAAAAGAAAAACAAAGAAATAAAGAAATACAATGGTTCCTGTCATACCCCAAAAATTGCCCTCCAGATTTTTTTAAGCGTGCAAATAGAAATGAAGTCCATTAAACCTAAATTGATCCAGGCCCATGACCTCTAAACCCACCTTGCAATAGCTACATTATTTATTTTATTTGTTTTGGATTTTATTTGTTTAAATACAAATTAAATAAAAAATAAATAAATCAAATAAATATCCATTAAAGAGGGAGAGAGGCGCATGATTTGATTTATTTAATCAAATATTTATTTAATCAAATATTTATTTTAAAAGGCCAAAGAAGATGATTGGAGCTGATTGGGATAATTGGATACAAAATCAGAAAATTTTGATAAAATGTTAAAATCTCTTTCAATCATATTTTCAATCTCCATAATTGCAAGGATTTGGACCAAGAATAGTTAACCTAATGGACTCCAATATATAACCGTAACAGAGGACGAATTTACAGAGGATTTTGGTGGCAGAACTCTGTGAAAAACAAGAAAAAAAACGTGAAGAAAAAGCAATTTGCATACTGAATTCCAAGCCGAGTCAAATCGTTCCAAGCATCAAACAAGATTCTTGGGCGTTTTCTGAAGCCAACCGGATCAATATCAACGGTCAGAGCTTTCCGGATTGACTCATTCAACCCTCACGGTTTGCAATTTTTATAATTTTTCGATTACGGTCTTTTATGCATCATAAACGAATTCTGGTTATGTGTTTATGTTCAGGTTAATGTTTAGATCGTGTCTTTGTGTTTAATTTGATTCTTGTTGCGATTAGAGTGATTCGCCATTATTAGGGTTCATGACCTTTGATTTGGGAACCGTAAATAGGGACAAAATTAGCAAAAATTAATAGCCTCATCATGTTCAGGAGGTAGTTTCTACTCGATTTATGTGTTCAATTGGAATTTATCTGGAATATATGGCGAGTTTGATGATTGCAGGTTTTTAGTTAGTCATGAAAACCGTGGGTATAAGCATCCACGTTTTGCAGAAAAAAGGCCATGAAGAAGATGACTCCTTGGCTACTGCGCGCGAGTTCATTTTTTTTATTGTTGTTTTAATTTGATTGTTTCATTATAATATTTGCGAAGTACATGTTAAGCAACGAAACGCATCTGGCTTGATGGCAAGTGGGAAGCGCTAGCAACCTTAAGGGAACGGGTTCGATCCCCAGTCTTCACGTTCCCTGGTATTATTTTTCTATCAAGGGCATGACTCGAAGATCCAACGCTCCTCATTGATCAGCGCACACGGTACTCCTCACATATCCACCGTTGGATCAACACCTACTTCAGATCTGACGACCAGGAGGGCGCAAGTCCATCATGTTCCATCAGCATTCAACCACACATAAGCAAAGCTGAGTTCTTGATTTTATTTTTTAATTTTTATTACTCTTATTTGTTTTTTTACATAATTACTTTTAAATTGTTTTTATTATAACTAAATGTAATTTAGGTTTGTAAATTAGTGTTCTATGTTTTTCATATAAAATTTGGTAATTAGTTTTTTTATTATTATTATTATTGTTAAATTTGATTTAAAATTGGTTTAGATAAATGGGTTTGATAATTAATTTTTTTTATTCTTGCCGATTTAATTAATTAGGCTGAAAACCAATAATTAATTAAATCAATTTGTTATCTTATTTAATTTACGCCCTAATCAGGATTTACAAGGATCCTTCCCACACTGAGAATTTTTCTTTCTTTCTTTGTGCCTTTTCAGGGTTAACCTCAAGGCTACCTCCGACTACGAATCATATCAAATCAAATTAAAAGCTAAGTCATATTTCATATTTATTTTAAATAATCATTCTATTTTAATTTTGTTTTTTTGTCAAATTAGGGTTAAATTTAATTGCCATTGAATTAGCCATACACTCACTACTTCCTGTTATTTTTCTATCAATCCTCAGAGGGTCAGAGTCAATGCTTCAGACAACCCTCGATTATCAACCTTCCAATCAAAGCTAAGTATTTAATTTATTTTATTTTAAAAGCCTATTTGGTCTCCTTTTGATTTTAAGGTTTGCCCTTATATTTCTTGAACTATGCATACATTCACCTATTGTCTGCCTTTGCCATTTTTTAGGGTTACCTCCGAGGCTTCCCGCTAACCATATCAGATCAAATCAAGCTAAGTACTTTTGTTTATTTTATTTTAAATACATTATATCCTTATTTTTAGGGTTGACTGTGTTCGCTTTCGAACCGATAAATGCACTCACCCTATTTTGTTTGCCTTTTCCAGGGTTTGTCAAATTGCCAAAGCCACGAGTTTGGTAACCCTAAACCCTAACCTTTTATTTTTCTGTTTAATTATTACTTGTGTCAAACCCTATTAAGGGATCCGCTGGTTACAATTTCCCTCCCCCATATTACTGTTTCTTGCCTTATATTACCTGCGTGGTTAGTAAAATAGGGAGTGGCAACCATGAATTGAATTTAGAATCGCTAATTTACAAGATAATATAATTGAATATAATCACGTGATTGGTGCACACACGCACGCTTTTGGGTAACCTCTCTGTTGCCTTGTTGTTTGTTGCCTTGTTGCCTGTTGCCTTGTGTTTTTTGCAGAATAAGCCAAGTCCCTCGAATACGAGGATACCTCAGCCATGTTGCCTCGATAAAAAGGTCACGACCCTAAATGATGCTGCCTTCGATACACAAATGACTTCGACCCTCGGAAGTTGCCTACGGAAAAAGGCTGAGGTATCTTCTGGTTGCCTAACGAAAATGGCTTATTCTGATTCTTGCCTTAGACTACCTGCCCTTCTATGGCATGGGACAGTCTCATGGCAAAGGATGCTTCGACGACCCTTCAACCTCCAATCGAAAGGCTTCCTGCCCTCTTATGGCAAGGATAGACCCTTTCATTCTGAAAGGCTAAAAAGAGACCTTTCATCTGAGTTTAAGGTAATTGCCCCTAATTGCCTTGCAATGCTCAATTTTCTATATTCTTTCTCAAAATTCTTCAAAAAAAACTGGCTACGCTCATCTACGAGCTAAAGTCCATTTTTCCTCTTTCATCTACATTTTCTGAAAACGAGCAAGCAAAGCAATTAAGAGCCCATGGCAAACCATGGATGCAAAGGGTGCCTTACACCTTCCCTTTGCATAAATTACCCCCGAACTTAGATTTCTTTAAGAAGGTTTTTTTCTGTTTCTTTTTGCCTTTCCGAATTTGTTTGGATAAAATAAAAGTCGGTGGCGACTCTTGCTTAACCGCGACATTTCGAATAAAAAAGTCAGTTCACCGTATTACAGAACTGGCGACTCTGCTGGGGAAAAAAATTTCGATAAAAGAGGGGTTACCTTAAAAGTTTAGGAATCACTTAAATGTTTTCTATTGTTTGCTTTGTTTGCTTTACTTTTGCAGGGCTGTTTTGGGTATTCTGTTGTGTGAAAGATCCTAACCCGGATCTGAGTACCTTAGGTAAATGGCATGAGATCAATGAGACTGCACAGCGTATACTGATGTGGTTGACTTGATGGCCATCGTTAGTGTGACACATTGGTTTGTCCTGGTGTTCCTTGGGATCCGACCTGAGGAAATGCTTGGCTGCCGCGTGGTGTCATTAAGCACTAATTCGCCCTTAGAACCTTAGTCGAACTTGACCTTGGCCTATTAGAAAGTAGCGAGATGGCTGGCTTTGGTTCCGACTGAAGTTGGTTGATACTCGAAGCTACACTCATATGGACTGGACTTTCAGGACCTTCTCGGTTGGTGATTCGATTGCCGAACTGAGATAAGCGCCTTCGAGAAAGGTCAATGATATGAGCTCCCTAGAACCCGATCTTTATATAGGACAGGTTGAACCAACTAAACTTCAGGGGGAGGGTACGTACCTGTGAACCACGTGCAAGCCTAACCATGAGGCAAAATTGTGTGACTTGTGTGACTTGCCTGACTTGTGTGACTTGTTTGTGTTTGCTACTAACCTTCATTTTCTCGCAGGTTTTGTTGAAAGGACTTGTTTGTCCTTACTATCTCACACTATGACTAATGAACTGCATTCGCATAACATCATGACATCATGACATCATAAGCATAACATGATCAACTAACCCTTTCAAGGATCTTAGGAATTTAGGGCGCACAATTTCAGGTGCTCTTATCAAGGACTGAATTCCTATCTAGGGGCAAGAGGATTTATTTTCCTCTGGCCATGTGGCTTCCAATTCAGAGACTCGATACCTATCAAGGGGCAAGAGGATTTATTTTCCTCTAGCCATGTACCTTTAAATTCATAAGTATCCCGAATCAGAGGCGATGACCCACTCGATATGGTGAGCTTGATTCTCAAAGAAGGACGTCCAAAGACGAAAGCCAGAATTCTCTAGACATAGCTGTGTTTGATTCAATGTCTAAACGTTGCAAACTAAATTTCCTATAGATCCTCGAAAGCATTGCATTTACATTCATAACATCGCATAACAGGTTTCTTACAATAGGTCTCTCATCCTTCCTCGCTGTTTATTTCAGCATCATGAATCTCGAACAATCAGTTAAGGATCTCCAAGCTCAAAACACTGAGTTCCAAGCCTTGATTCTGAATTTGTCCAAGGGGCAAGATGAGCTGAAATCCCTTCTGACTAAGAAGGAAAAGAAGACCAAGAAACCTAAAGGTGTTCTCAATCTGGGAAGAAGGTTCAAAGGCCCTCTCAAAAAGGTTGAAGAAGCTGAAGCTCCCAAAGAGGGTAAGAAGACTCGAGTGAAAAAGCTTAGACCAATCTTGCAACTCAGGGATGCCGAAACCTCTGAAGACAGTGATGAGGATGAGCAAGATGATGATGCTAGTATCAAAACCGATGCAAAAAGTAACCACGATTCTGCCGAACTCTCTGAAGAAGAAGGGGATTATTACCATGAGGGCGAACATCCCGTTGACAAATACAAGATGTTAGAAGAGCGTCTGAGAAGTGTGGAAATTCAGAAGGTACCTGGGCTGGATTTTGAGGAACTTGGACTTGTGCCTGGGGTCGTTATTCCTCCAAAATTCAAAACTCCCGCCTTTGCTAAGTATGATGGAGTCTCTTGTCCTAAACTACACTTGAGGTCTTATGTAAGGAAGATTCAGCCTCACACTGCTGATAAGAGGCTCTGGATCCATTTCTTTCAGGAAAGCTTATCTGGAACTCAACTCGAATGGTACTATCAACTGGAAAGTACCAACATCCATACCTGGGAAGATTTAGTTGTTGCTTTCTATAAGCAATACCAATATAATTCCGATCTCGCACCAACTCGCATGCAACTACAAAGCATGTCTATGGGACCTAAAGAAAGTTTCAAAGAGTACGCACAAAAGTGGAGAGATCTAGCTGGAAGGGTCCGACCTTCTTTGAATGATAGAGAGTTGGTGGACATATTCATGGGCACGCTAACTGGGCCGTTCTATAGTCACTTACTGGGTAGCTCCTCGTCTGGCTTTACTGACCTCATACTGACTGGGGAACGTGTCGAGAGTGGCATTCGAAGTGGTAAGATTCAAGTGGCTACATCCTCAAGTACTACAAAGAAGCATTTCAATGGGAGGTCAGATTCCAATGCTGTGTATGGGCAGAAAAGGATAAACCATGATCAACATGTTGGGGCAGTTCTGAGCTCCATACCGGCGCCTCAACAAGGTCGTCAAGACAAACAAGTTACACCCAGACGTCAATTCACAAAGATCAACACGTCGCTAGCTCAAGCTTTACAACATCTGCTAAAGGCAAATTTGATCACCCTTAGGGATCCTCCTAAGAATCCTAACACCTCTGCTCCTAGTTACAAACCCAATGCGAGGTGCGCATATCACTCTAATAGTCCTGGACATGACACAGAGAATTGCTGGCCGTTGAAGAACAAGATCCAAGATATGATCGACGCTGGCGAAATTGAGTTCGACACCCCTACAACTCCTAATGTGATCACTGCTCCCATGCCTAATCACAACAAGATTGCTAATGCTATGGATGGCTAGAAGGATGAACTTTTTAGAACATTAGATTTACTTTCATTTGCAATTTCTATTCTGTTTGTTTAAACATTCGACTTATGATAGACATTATCTGTTTTAATAATTATCATCAGTGCATTGCATATGTTTGTCTTGAGTACATTATTTCGTTATCACTCATTTTAAATTGCGTATTTACTTTGCATATGTTTTATGTTTATTCAACTCTTGCTAAAGTTGTAAGCCTTTTGAGGGAGGATGACGAAAACGATACCGCAACCTCATACAATATGCTTTTGAGCGGACTATGCTGACGATGTACAGGCATTGTTTCAATTCCTAAATAGTGGAGATATAAGGATGTTAATCCCTCGTCAACCCCTTTGAGCCTAAAAAGTAGAAGTTTCTTTCTTGTACTAATTAAAACCCTTGATCATAACCTGGGGCAGGGTAGTGCTCAGTTAATTTGGCAGCGCATTCTATTTTAAGAGAATCATTCAGTACACCTTTCAACAAGGGTTTCAATCACAAGCGTTCATTCGCATACATCAAAGAAGTGTTGGAGATGTCAATCAAAATCCAATAATGGTTTATCAATCATTAAGCAAGGCAGTCAATATCTTTCAAAAGAAGAAAAAATGAAAAACATATCTACAAAGAAAAGCCTGCTAAGTCAAAAAATCAAAAGATGACTTAGGCAAAAAATCAAGGCATCCCGCTGACTGTAAGCTCAAAAATAAACAGTTCAGGCAAAAGTTAGGGATATCAAAAAGATGAAAACAGAGAAGTCAATAAACTCCTAAACAACACAATGTTGTGACTACCAAAAGGAAGAAGTGTCTGCCATCTCAAAGGTTCTCTTTGCTTGTGAACCATCATCATGATCATAGGTGCAAATCCGAAAGTCTCTTGGAACCTGAATGCATAAGTTGAATTAGCTGAGCTTAGGACTAAAGAACATCACGAAGAAGGGGATGGGTATAAATAAATTTTGAGCCATTATCCTTTGTTTCTTAAAACCGTGAACCGAGCCACGTTACAACCCTTAAAAGTCCTAATTGAAGCATGGTTAGTTCGAAAGCATATTGTCACCAGAAAGGTATCCTGACTCCTTAAGGTTTACCAAGAATGATGAGTTGATATTTCATGTTTACAAACATCACGTTATTACAAATACCATGTTGTTACAAATATCATGTTTTTACAAATATCACGCTTTTACATCTCCAGTTTTAATGTTTTTCAAAAACTCAAGACAGACGTATGCATTGCATCTCATGAATTCATTATTAAACATATTCTGATACATAATTTCAAATGTTAGCATCAGAAAGAACTTGCACAGGGTACAACTAATGACTGAAAGTTATCCCGACAGACAATATTACTCCAAGAGGCCATGTCTCTTATGTATACAAGGGGCATGACATGTTTTGCCCAATCAATCTGGGGCAATCAAGTCAAGATTCCAAGAATATCTCAAGGATGCCGACCAGGGGCATGCATCCAAGAAGATCTGAAGCTACTTCTTAACCAACATAGGACATTGTCTTGGGCCTATGATTACTAGCTGGGGCAAAGTTATACAAGGCATGTTCAACGCTTCGATCAATATCCATTGGCATGTTCTAATCAACACAAAATCCATGAATGGCAGGTGCTATAATCATTGAGGGCAACTTTCAAGACACCCATATCTCCCCACAGAGCCGGGTTCACAAGGTCATATCCCCACGGAGTAATCATTAAGAAGACATCTTCAAAAGTTCTCGTCCCGACACAGATATGGATCCCCAACAGAGTTTACATCTTCAACACAGTCATTTCTCCAACACTTTGCTCTTCGCCAACATGGTTTATTAATGTCTTTTTTTTCCCAATCAAGGGTACATCAAGATACTGATCATCCCCAAGCAAGAATCATAAATTCCCAGCTGAGCATCTTCAAGACAAGACCAAACATTAAAATTACAAACAATAGAAGGATTTATTTTCTCAAGATACCCTAAATAGCATAAATCATTTTCATACATCATGTGTCATAGTAAATTCATACATAACATACATACGCCTCATTTGCCTATGCATAACATTTCCATTCATAAACATTACAATACATGCATCACAACATTGCATAAAACTAATGTTCCTTTTTCAGCCTACTTTTGCAATCAAATAAACATTGTCTTCTAGATATAGTGCAGAGATAATCAAGTCAAAGATTTAATTCTGACGCTCATTCAAGATGGAGATTTAGTTCTGATACTTAATTTTGGATATCTTCCAAAGATAGCTCAGAGATAATCAACACATAAATCTAAATTCTGATACTTAGTTTCGGATATCTTCCAAAGATGGTTCAGATATAATCAAGACAAAGATTTAATTCTGATACTTAATTTTGGATTTCTTCCAGAGATAGTTCAGAAATAATCAAGACAAAGATTCAATTCTGATACTTAATTTTGGATTTCTTCCAGAGATAGTTCAAGAAATAATCAAGACGAAAATTTAGTTCTGATACTTAATTTTGGATTTCTTCCAGAGATAGTTCAGAAATAATCAAGACCGAGATTTAATTCTGATACTTAGTTCCGGGTATTCTCCAGAGATAGTTCAGAGATAATCCAAACAAAGATTTAATGCTGATACTTAGTTCCAGGTATTCTCCAGAGATAGTTCAGAGATAATCAAAACGAAGATTTAATTTTGACACTTAATTTTGGATATCTTCCAAAGATAGTTCAGAGATAATCAAGACAGAGATTTAATTTTGACACTTAATTTTGGATATCTTCCAAAGATAGTTCAGAGATAATCAAGATAGAGATTTAATTGTGACAATTATTTCGAAGATAGTTCAGAGATAATCAAGACGACGATTTAGTTCTGATATTTAGTTTCGAGTATCCTCCATGAATAGTTCAAAGGACTTAGATCTAAATTCAATCACTATGAACAGTGCTGACACGATCAATCTCCAATAAACTTTCTCTCAAGGCCTGGATGGCATCTTTAATCCCATCTCCTACAAAGGTCCCTACTTCAGCGAGGGCCAATTTCTGGGTATTCTAGTGTTCAATCCTCTTCTACCTTCAGATTCCAACAGGCACACACGCCAGTCTACATCTTCAGGTTTAAGAAGATTGAACAGGGGCAGCTGTCATACCCCAAAAATTGCCCTCCAGATTTTTTTAAGCGTGCAAATAGAAATGAAGTCCATTAAACTTAAATTGATCCAGGCCCATGACCTCTAAACCCACCTTGCAATAGCTACATTATTTATTTTATTTGTTTTGGATTTTATTTGTTTAAATACAAATTAAATAAAAAATAAATAAATCAAATAAATATCCATTAAAGAGGGAGAGAGGCGCATGATTTGATTTATTTAATCAAATATTTATTTAATCAAATATTTATTTTAAAAGGCCAAAGAAGATGATTGGAGCTGATTGGGATAATTGGATACAAAATCAGAAAATTTTGATAAAATGTTAAAATCTCTTTCAATCATATTTTCAATCTCCATAATTGCAAGGATTTGGACCAAGAATAGTTAACCTAATGGACTCCAATATATAACCGTAACAGAGGACGAATTTACAGAGGATTTTGGTGGCAGAACTCTGTGAAAAACAAGAAAAAAAACGTGAAGAAAAAGCAATTTGCATACTGAATTCCAAGCCGAGTCAAATCGTTCCAAGCATCAAACAAGATTCTTGGGCGTTTTCTGAAGCCAACCGGATCAATATCAACGGTCAGAGCTTTCCGGATTGACTCATTCAACCCTCACGGTTTGCAATTTTTATAATTTTTCGATTACGATCTTTTATGCATCATAAACGAATTCTGGTTATGTGTTTATGTTCAGGTTAATGTTTAGATCGTGTCTTTGTGTTTAATTTGATTCTTGTTGCGATTAGAGTGATTCGCCATTATTAGGGTTCATGACCTTTGATTTGGGAACCGTAAATAGGGACAAAATTAGCCAAAATTAATAGCCTCATCATGTTCAGGAGGTAGTTTCTACTCGATTTAAGTGTTCAATTGGAATTTATCTGGAATATATGGCGAGTTTGATGATTGCAGGTTTTTAGTTAGTCATGAAAACCGTGGGTATAAGCATCCACGTTTTGCAGAAAAAAGGCCATGAAGAAGATGACTCCTTGGCTACTGCGCGCGAGTTCATTTTTTTTATTGTTGTTTTAATTTGATTGTTTCATTATAATATTTGCGAAGTACATGTTAAGCAACGAAACGCATCTGGCTTGATGGCAAGTGGGAAGCGCTAGCAACCTTAAGGGAACGGGTTCGATCCCCAGTCTTCACGTTCCCTGGTATTATTTTTCTATCAAGGGCATGACTCGAAGATCCAACGCTCCTCATTGATCAGCGCACACGGTACTCCTCACATATCCACCGTTGGATCAACACCTACTTCAGATCTGACGACCAGGAGGGCGCAAGTCCATCATGTTCCATCAGCATTCAACCACACATAAGCAAAGCTGAGTTCTTGATTTTATTTTTTAATTTTTATTACTCTTATTTGTTTTTTTACATAATTACTTTTAAATTGTTTTTATTATAACTAAATGTAATTTAGGTTTGTAAATTAGTGTTCTATGTTTTTCATATAAAATTTGGTAATTAGTTTTTTTATTATTATTATTGTTAAATTTGATTTAAAATTGGTTTAGATAAATGGGTTTGATAATTAATTTTTTTTATTCTTGCCGATTTAATTAATTAGGCTGAAAACCAATAATTAATTAAATCAATTTGTTATCTTATTTAATTTACGCCCTAATCAGGATTTACAAGGATCCTTCCCACACTGAGAATTTTTCTTTCTTTCTTTGTGCCTTTTCAGGGTTAACCTCAAGGCTACCTCCGACTACGAATCATATCAAATCAAATTAAAAGCTAAGTCATATTTCATATTTATTTTAAATAATCATTCTATTTTAATTTTGTTTTTTTGTCAAATTAGGGTTAAATTTAATTGCCATTGAATTAGCCATACACTCACTGCTTCCTGTTATTTTTCTATCAATCCTCAGAGGGTCAGAGTCAATGCTTCAGACAACCCTCGATTATCAACCTTCCAATCAAAGCTAAGTATTTAATTTATTTTATTTTAAAAGCCTATTTGGTCTCCTTTTGATTTTAAGGTTTGCCCTTATATTTCTTGAACTATGCATACATTCACCTATTGTCTGCCTTTGCCATTTTTTAGGGTTACCTCCGAGGCTTCCCGCTAACCATATCAGATCAAATCAAGCTAAGTACTTTTGTTTATTTTATTTTAAATACATTATATCCTTATTTTTAGGGTTGACTGTGTTCGCTTTCGAACCGATAAATGCACTCACCCTATTTTGTTTGCCTTTTCCAGGGTTTGTCAAATTGCCAAAGCCACGAGTTTGGTAACCCTAAACCCTAACCTTTTATTTTTCTGTTTAATTATTACTTGTGTCAAACCCTATTAAGGGATCCGCTGGTTACAATTTCCCTCCCCCATATTACTGTTTCTTGCCTTATATTACCTGCGTGGTTAGTAAAATAGGGAGTGGCAACCATGAATTGAATTTAGAATCGCTAATTTACAAGATAATATAATTGAATATAATCACGTGATTGGTGCACACACGCACGCTTTTGGGTAACCTCTCTGTTGCCTTGTTGTCTGTTGCCTTGTTGCCTGTTGCCTTGTGTTTTTTGCAGAATAAGCCAAGTCCCTCGAATACGAGGATACCTCAGCCATGTTGCCTCGATAAAAAGGTCACGACCCTAAATGATGCTGCCTTCGATACACAAATGACTTCGACCCTCGGAAGTTGCCTACGGAAAAAGGCTGAGGTATCTTCTGGTTGCCTAACGAAAATGGCTTATTCTGATTCTTGCCTTAGACTACCTGCCCTTCTATGGCATGGGACAGTCTCATGGCAAAGGATGCTTCGACGACCCTTCAACCTCCAATCGAAAGGCTTCCTGCCCTCTTATGGCAAGGATAGACCCTTTCATTCTGAAAGGCTAAAAAGAGACCTTTCATCTGAGTTTAAGGTAATTGCCCCTAATTGCCTTGCAATGCTCAATTTTCTATATTCTTTCTCAAAATTCTTCAAAAAAAACTGGCTACGCTCATCTACGAGCTAAAGTCCATTTTTCCTCTTTCATCTACATTTTCTGAAAACGAGCAAGCAAAGCAATTAAGAGCCCATGGCAAACCATGGATGCAAAGGGTGCCTTACACCTTCCCTTTGCATAAATTACCCCCCGAACTTAGATTTCTTTAAGAAGGTTTTTTTCTGTTTCTTTTTGCCTTTCCGAATTTGTTTGGATAAAATAAAAGTCGGTGGCGACTCTTGCTTAACCGCGACATTTCGAATAAAAAAGTCAGTTCACCGTATTACAGTTCCGATTAATACATCATACAATGGTGATCGCTCACGCAAACCACTAGGCCTGTTAGCCTTTCCTCAGAAAATTCAAGTACACGTATGTTCCATATAATGTCTCATCCTAGGTTTTCCTTGTTAAGTTACATATACCTAACAAATCCTAGTTTTCCTCACTTATCCGTTATTCATATACAATGAATTTATTCAACCCTCTTTGATATTATATATATATATATATATAACAAAGGTAATTTATCACAATTATAGAGTACACAAGCATCATACCAAAAGTATAGCGTTCACATGATTCCGAACGATAACCAACCCAAGTAATTAAGCAAATTCCCGACTCTCGATTAAATAATTCTCCTTTTGTTCCCAAAACCTACACTACTAGAAAGTACACGCTTCTAGCCTACTACTGCTTCGAACGGCGATTAAAACAGAGTTACGGTTCAAAAGTTACGATCGAAACAATTATCTCATTAAACTAAAGAATTGGCTAAGAAAGCTTCAGTTTGCGCCGCGCAACAGCTAGGTCGCGCCGCGAACCCTCTGGCAGTAGCCAACCCTCATAATCTTCAACAATGTTCGCGCCGCTAACGGATGTTTGCGCCGCCAACCTCTGGCAGTGGCAAGTCTCTCAAGGATTCCCAATGTGTTCGCGCCGCGAACCCCTGTACGCGCCGCGTACTGAAGGCAAAATCAAAACCTCTAAAAACCTGCATAGTTCGCGCCGCGCAGCCTCGTTCGCTAAGCGAAGCGCGCGAGAACTGAGTTCTCAGCTCTGCTTCACACACAAAACCCATGGTTCAAAACCATCTAAAACCATCCTAACCTGTTCCTGATCATATTAAAGCATAGAAACAACCTATAGATGATATATTTATGGATTATAAGCACTTATTCATGAACATTGATGAATTTGGTCCAAAACCTAGGTTTCCATAAAAACCCTAATCCAAACTAAGATTCTCATCCATGAACAAACTATAAGTTTCTAACTAGAACCCACCTCGATTATGAGTCGTTGATGTCGAAGATGAGTTGATTCGACGGAGAAATGATGAAGATCCAAGCTTCTCCTCTTTGCTCCTCTTGCTCTTCCTTCTCTCTACTCTTCTCTCTAACTTTGTCTTGTTTTTGGAAAATGAAGAAGAAAAGCAAGGAAGAAAGATATAAGAAAAATATCTTAAGTTATACTACTAACTCAAATGTCCAAAAGTATCTCTAATGTACCAATTAATAAAACCCCGGTGTTAGCCAATAACATTAGAGCATTTAATTTAATACGGGGTATTACATCCTCCCCCTCTTAAATAGAAATCCGTCCTCGAATTTAAGAATTACCTGAAAAGGTGAGGGTAAGCATCCCGCATTTCCGATTCAAGCTCCCATGTAGCATCACCCGGATGTGTCACATCCCACTGAACCTTGACAAGAGGAATCTCCTTGTTTCATAACACTTTAGTCTCTCTTCCCACGATGCGGCTCGGTAATGGTTCAAAAGTCAAATCTGATTCTACCTCAATTGTATCTGGTAATACCGGCTGAAGAGGATCGGGGATAAACTTCCGTAGTTGAGACACGTGAAAAACATCATGCATTTCTGATAGAGAAGGTGGTAAGGCTAAACGGTAAGCTACTTCACCAATCCTTTCTAGAATCTCATACGGTCCCACGTATCTCGGACTTAACTTCCTCGACTTAAACGGTCCCTTCAACCTTAATCTCGGAGTAACCTTCAAGAATACATGGTCACCTTCCATAAACTCCAAAGGCCTCCTACGATTATCCGCATAACTCTTCTGACGATCTTGTGCTTGCTTGACCTTCTCACGAATCATTCTAATCTTGTCCGTGGTCTCTTGAATAATTTCGGGTCCCAAAATTCTATCCTCACCAACTTCTGACCAACACAATGGTGTTCTACATTTTCTCCCATACAATGCCTCATAAGGTGCCATACCGATACTCGCGTGATAACTGTTATTGTATGCAAATTCAATCAATGGTAAAAGCTCCTTCCAATTTCCTCTACTTTCAAGCACACAAGCTCTTAACATATCTTCCAAGGTTTGTATCGTTCGTTCCGTTTGACCATCCGTCTGAGGGTGGTTCGACGTGCTTAAACATAATTTAGATCCCATCGCTTGTTGAAAAGCTCTCCAAAACCTTGAAGTGAACTTTGGATCTCTATCCGACACAATACTAGAGGGTACACCGTGTAAATTCACAATTTCTGAAATAAATAACCGTGCAAGATGACTTGCCTTGTAAGTAGTCTTCACGGCTAAGAAATGTGCACATTTCGTCAACCGATCTACAATCACCCAAATAGAATCATATCCACCTTGAGTACGAGGTAAACTAACCGCAAAATCCATTGAAATACTATCCCACTTCCATATTGGAATCTCTAGTGGTTGTAACAATCCACCAGGTCTTTGATGTTCAATCTTTACTTGTTGGCATACCGCATACTCTGATACGTACACCGCGACATCTCTTTTCATTCCGGACCACCAATAATCTCCTTTCAAATCTTGATACATTTTTGAAGAACCCGGATGTATAGTGAAAGCACCCTTGTGAGCTTCATCCAAAATCCTTCTTTTCAATAACGCATCGTCCGGAACACAAATCCTCTGATTAAACATAATCACTCCATCCGTAGCTCGAGTAAACCCTGGTTGAACCAACACCTCTTGTAACTTAGCATCTGACACTTGTGCTTGTTGAACATCATTTCTCAAAATAGAATTAACATTCAAGTTTCCCATCAATACTCCATTTTGGGTCCAAACAAATTGAAGGTTGAGATCTCGAAATTTTTCCAATAATGCATACTCTAACATCATCAATTCGGCCCTCTTTAACACCTTCCGACTCAAAGCATCTGCCACTTTATTTGCCTTGCCTGGATGATACTTCAAGTCAAAATCATAATCCTTCAAGTATTCCATCCACCGCCTCTGACGCATGTTCAACTCCTTCTGATCGAATAGGTACTTTAAACTCTTGTGGTCACTGAACATTTCAAAATAAACTCCATACAAGTAATGACGCCACACCTTTAGGGTAAAAACAACCGCAACCAATTCTAAATCATGAGTTGGATAATTCTCTTCGTGAACTTTTAACTGTCTAGACGTGTAAGCTACCACCTGACCATCTTGCATCAAAACTCCTCCTAATCCTTTCTTAGAAGCATCGCAAAATACTTCATAGGACTTATTTGGATCAGGGACGATTAAAACAGGAGCAGTCGTCAATCTTTCCTTCAAGCCCATGAAACTCTGTTCACACCCCGAATCCCAATTATAAGGACACTCCTTCCGCGTAAGTCTAGTCATTGGTAAAGCCAATTGAGAAAACCCTTTTATAAATCTTCTGTAGTAGCCGGCTAAGCCCAAGAAACTTCGGGCTTCCGAGACATTACTCGGTCTCTCCCAATTAATTACCGCTTCAATTTTTGACGGGTCCACTGCCATACCTCCTTGAGATATGACATGACCAAGAAATCTTACCTCCGTCATCCAAAACTCACACTTGCTTAACTTAGCAAACAATTGATTTTCTAGCAATACCGACAGAATAATTCTCAGGTGTTCTTCGTGCTCTTGTGGAGTACGAGAATAAATAAGAATGTCATCAATAAAGACTACCACAAATTGATCTAAGTAAGGCTGGAATATCCGATTCATATAATCCATGAAAACAGCTGGAGCATTTGTAACACCGAAAGGCATTACCAAGAATTCATAATGACCATAACGGGTTCTAAATGCAGACTTTGGCACATCTGAGCTCTTCACACGAATTTGGTGATAACCTGACCGCAAATCAATCTTCGAGAACACACAGGCTCCTTTCAATTGATCTAACAAGTCGTTTATCCTTGGCAAAGGGTATTTGTTCTTGATGGTGGCCTTATTCAACCGACGGTAATCAATACATAGCCTCATCCCACCATCCTTTTTCTTTACTAACAACACTGGAGCTCCCCATGGTGAGACACTAGGTCGCACAAAATGTTTAGCCATCAGCTCCTCCAATTGCCCCTTCAATTCTCTTAATTCAAGCGGTGCCATCCGATACGGAGAAACGGATATAGGAGCCGTTCCCGGTATCAGGTCAATAGAGAATTCCACTTCCCTTTCCGGAGGAAGAGAAGTGACATCCTCGGGAAAAGCATCAGGGAATTCTCTAACAACAGCAATTTGCGAAACCTCTAACTTGTCACCCGTCTCCTCAGTGAGAACCAACATAACAGACTTCTCTTTCTCAAACAAGAAATTAATCATACCTACCGTACCTTCTAGTATAGTAGTCAACACATCCTTCGGAGTAGCTTCTTCAGATGGAATAATGATTAACTTCTCTTCACACCCAATGAACACCGAATTAGCAGAAAGCCAATCCATCCCCAAAACAACATCTACCTTCTTAAGTGGTAAGCAAACAAGATCAATCTGGAAATTCCTACCACCCACAGATAACACACAATTCTCACACACCAACGGTGTCTCAACCATCTCATCCATAGCAGTAATAACCGCCATAGGAGGAAATAAAGGAGTAGCTTGCAACCCAAGTCGCTTCATACATTGCAATGACACAAAAGAGTGTGTTGCTCCACAATCAAATAGAACAAAACAAGAATGCCCATTAATGAAACACGTACCCGCAATCAAAGAGTTATCACTCTTGGTCTTCTTAGCATCCAAGGTGTAAACTCTACCAGCACCCCTTCCTTGTACTTGATTCCTATTCTGAGGACAATTCCTAGCCATATGCCCTTCTTGCTGACAATGAAAACATTTGACCCCTTCAAAGCTACACCTTCCAAGGTGATTCTTACCACAGCTACGACACACCGGAGGTGCACTAGACCGAGAACCTTGCACTTACTTCCCTTTGAAAGCTTGTGGCCTAGGTCGAAATTGTTGGCTTGGCCTTCCCCTCTCATGTTGATTCTTCTTCTTCAAATCTTCCTCAGCTTGAACTTTCTTCAAACTGGTCTCAGCCACATAACATTGTCGCAACAACTCCGTATAAGTAGTGAACTCCCTCTGGGACACACTATGTGAGATATCAGCCCTTAAACCAAACAGAAACTGGTCCACCTTCCAACCCTCATCAGGAGCATACGCGGCCTGCCTAGAGTAAGCAGCCAAAATTTCAAACTTCTCCGCATAAGTAGCCACTGACATATTGTCCTGCCTTAACTGTTGGAACTCCAACTCCTTCTTAGTCCTCAGTGAACTAGGAAAGTATTTCTCCATAAAAGTGGTCTTGAAGTTTTCCCATTCCTTAGGTACTCCCTGAGTAGTCATCAAAACAGAAGCACCCTTCCACCACCTCATAGCTGGACCTTTCAGCGAATGAGAAGCAAACACCACCTCGTCCTCTTCACTACAATGCACGATCTCAAAGATTCCTTCTACATTGGCCACCCACTCATGCGCCTTTATAGGATCTAATCCACCATGAAATTCCGGAGGATTCATGTGAATGAAATCCCTATAAGTCCCACCTACAGCTTCGGGCACAACCACTGGAACATTATGACCGCCATTCATCTGTTGCATCATCTGCAGCATGAACTGATTATGCTGCTGTTGCATCTGTTGCATGAATTGGGGCCATGGAACATTCGCACCGCCATCCGGTGGATTCACCTGTGGAGGTCGTGTGGGGGGTCGACCACGAGTCCTGCGTCCGTCCTCCATGTTCCTGGAGGTCATCAAAATGGGATTAAGTTGATCAGGCTCAATACCATAGTCATAACACAACAAAACTCATGAGAACACAACACATCTTGGACAGAAGAAACACTTATAATATCTCATGGCTAGGTCGAGGATACGACCTGCTCTGATACCAACTGTAACACCCATATATAAATACATACATCAAAGCATATACATATACATGAATCCAAGTATTTGGTACTGAAAATACTTATAAGTTCCTAGTCAACACATTATACATATTAATGCCCTAAATACAAAGTTCTAACAACAGCATAATACATACAAGATGTTCAAAACAAAATACTAAGAACTAGATCAACAATGATCACAAAAGAAAATCCACAACGGAAGCTCCGCCATGTCCAAAATAAGCATAAGGAATAAGGAAATCAAACTGCTTTCTCCTTACCCTTCGCGGAACCTGTAGTACTTGAAATCAATATATAATGGGGTGAGATACAAAATCTCAGTGAGTTCCCTATCCTATGGATCCTCTCGGCTTTACAAGGTTCTAACCTATAAGTCTCAAGTCATAAAAGAAACTAGACCTTGAGTTCTCACACTAACATTATATGGAATCATACTTAGAGTTCAACAACTCAACACAAGATTACTAATCGGAAACCAATACCAAGGCATCCCTATATTCCCGTCCCCTTCTACGTCTAGGAGGTGGCACGAGTCATGGATCCTTTGGAAAATCTTGACATACGAAATGGATTCGGATTCATGAGCCTTTCCCCATGAATCGTCACTTCACATGGCCCGTACACCATCACAAGTCTCTACCCGTAGGTTCCATTCGTACACAAAAGCGGGAATCAAACCTGCCAAGATTATTAGTGCCTCTCTGCACAGTGCCTCTCTGCACGAAGAATGCCTGTTAGCATTCAAAAGAAAAATAAAGAAATAAAGAAATACAATGGTTCTGATTAATACATCATACAATGGTGATCGCTCATGCAAACCACTAGGCCTGTTAGCCTTTCCTCAGAAAATTCAAGTACACGTATGTTCCATATAATGTCTCATCCTAGGTTTTCCTTGTTAAGTTACATATACCTAACAAATCCTAGTTTTCCTTACTTATCCGTTATTCATATACAATGAAGTTATTCAACCCTCTTTGATATAATATATATATATATATAACAAAGGTAATTTATCACAATTATAGAGTACACAAGCATCATACCAAAAGTATAGCGTTCACATGATTCCGAACGATAACCAACCCAAGTAATCAAGCAAATTCCCGACTCTCGATTAAATAATTCTCCTTTTTTTCCCAAAACCTACACTACTAGAAAGTACACGCTTCTAGCCTACTACTGCTTCGAACGGCGATTAAAACAGAGTTACGGTTCAAAAGTTACGATCGAAACAATTATCTCATTAAACTAAAGAATTGGCTAAGAAAGCTTCAGTTCGTGCCGCGCAATAGCTAGGTCGCGCCGCGAACCCTCTGGCAGTAGCCAACCCTCATAATCTTCAACAATGTTTGCGCCGCTAATGGATGTTTGCGCCGCCAACCTCTGGCAGTGGCAAGTCTCTCAAGGATTCCCAATGTGTTCGCGCCGCGAACCCCTGTACGCGCCGCGTACTGAAGGCAGAATCAAAACCTCTAAAAACCTGCATAGTTCGCGCCGCGCAGCCTCGTTCGCACCGCGAAGCGCGCGAGAACTGAGTTCTCAGCTCTGCTTCACACACAAAACCCATGGTTCAAAACCATCTAAAACCATCCTAACCTGTTCCAGATCATATTAAAGCATAGAAACAACCTATAGATGATATATTTATGGATTATAAGCACTTATTCATGAACATTGATGAATTTGGTCCAAAACCTAGGTTTCCATAAAAACCCCAATCCAAACTAAGATTCTCATCCATAAACAAACTATAAGTTTCTAACTAGAACCCACCTCGATTATGAGTCGTTGATGTCGAAGATGAGTTGATTCGGCGGAGAAATGATGAAGATCCAAGCTTCTCCTCTTTGCTCCTCTTGCTCTTCCTTCTCTCTACTCTTCTCTCTAACTTTGTCTTGTTTTTGGAAAATGAAGAAGAAAAGCAAGGAAGAAAGATATAAGAAAAATATCTTAAGTTATACTACTAACTCAAATGTCCAAAAGTATCTCTAATGTACCAATTAATAAAACCCCGGTGTTAGCCAATAACATTAGAGCATTTAATTTAATACGGGGTATTACATTTATAGTTAGAATTGAACTTTCGAGGTTCGATGTTAAGTGTAGAACGACTTGCGTCACTTTGGGTGTTATTTGTGCAGATATTGAAGTTAAGAAGCAAAGACGAAGGAACATGCAAGCGGAGAAGCTCTGAAGAAGAGGAATCACAAAGATTTGAGCTAAAGCAAGTGGCGAGCCACGCCAATCAAAGGCGAGACGCGCAAAACCTTCTGTCTTGGGGTCGCGCCGCGCCAGCCCGTGTCGCGCCGCGGTGACTGCGTTATAAAGGAAAAGGCTATAAATACAAGCCCTAATCCTCATAAACCAAAAACTTTTGGAAGAGAGACTTTTTGTGAGCGAAATTCAGAGAGAATCCTAATCCAGAACACCAAACAACATCCGACGGAGAATTCAACATCAATTGAAGACATTCCCTTGATGAAGATGAATCCATCCATGAAACCTTGTTTGTTCTTCATGTCTATGGAGAGCTAAAATCTTCTTGTTGAGTTTAAGGTAGTAGTTAACTTATGAATATACAATACCGTTGATTAATTCTTATGAACAATTATTTGAATTTATTATCAATAAGAAACCTTGTTTTTATCTTAAATCATCGTGGAGTCTTTGATCGAAAGAAAGGATTCTAAATTTTGCCCTAGGTTACTATATTGCTTCAATCTCAATTTGCAGAGATGGAATTGTGATTGGGTTTTCATAATTATCGTTCTTTATTACTATTATCGATATTGATATTTGGAGAGATCGAAATATCGGTAAAAGTTTATCTAATTTGATTTGCAGACATGGAATCATATTTGAGGATAAGTGAAGATAATAAGTCAAATGATTGTTCAAATAAGGATTAATTAATAAATTGTATAGGAATAGGTTGATGAACCCTAGAACTCAACATATTCGTTTACCATTGTTAATCATCTTTAAGCTTTTTATCAGTCAATTATTATTCTGTTAGATGCAATTTGAGAATAAACAAACAAACTCAACTAATTTTCTCACTCAAAATAAACAACTATAGAACGGCAGTAATATTAAACCAATCTCTGTGGATACGATATATACCGAAAATATTTACCCAAAAATACTTTCAACAGCAACACAAAAACTGTCGAATGCCTCATTGCAAAATTCAAGGCCATTGTCGGTTCTCAACCTCTTGACCTTTCTGCCAGTTTGATTTTCAACCAGAGTCTTCCAACTTTTGAAATTCTCAAAAGTTTCATCCTTAGTCTTCTGGATGAATACCCATAATTTCCTGGAATAATCATCAACTATGGATAGAAAATACCTTACTCCTGAATGTGATGGACACCTTGCAGGCCCTCAAAGATCAGCATGGATGTAATCAAGGGATCCATGTGTTCTTTGTTTGCCTTTGTTGAACTTCACTCTGCAAGATTTTCCAAGGAAAATTACTCTTTTTAGTCCTGTAAGTTAACCTCGGGGTTCATTTTGGCCCCTTAACTTCAAAAAGTTCCAAGTTGGTCCCTTAACTCTTCAAAAGGTGTCATTTTAGTCCTTTTTGTCATATTAGCGACGGAAAAACTAAAAAATCGATCGCTAAATTCGTCGCTAATATGTCAAAAGGGACTAAAATGACACATTTTGAAGAGTTAAGGGACCAATATGAAACTTTTTGAAGTTAAGGGATCAAAATGAACCCCAAGATTAACATACGGGACCAAAAAGAGTATTTTGCCATTTTCCAAGTACACAGGGTTCACAAAATTTCAGCTTTTCGACTTTGTCTCCACCAAGCAGATTTTGTTTCCCTAATTCGACCAGACCCCTTTCACTGACATGGCCCAATCTCATGTGCTAGATTTCTGTCTTCGACAACGGTTTCGTGGATGCAACATTTGTCGAACCACTTACAACTTCAGCCTCAAGGGTATACAAGCCTTGTTTCTTCACGCCTCTCAAGACTTCCTTCGACCCGTTCATGACTCTTAGGATAATTTTCTCTCCTTGGAAAACATATCCTTTCTTGTCGACTTCACCAAGAGAAAGTAGATTTCTCTTCAAATCAGGAACATACCTGACTTCAGTCAACAACCTTATTGACTCATCATGGAGCTTGAATCTCACAGATCCAACACCTACAATTTTGCAAGCCTTGTTGTTTCACAGCAATACTGATCCACCATCTTGATCACATAATTCCTCGAACAAGTCTTTGTTTGGAGTCATGTGCCAAGTGCAACCTGAATCCATAATCCACTCTCTTCTCGAGTCACTGCTTGAAACCACTAGAACATCAGATGATTCAAAATCATCTTGAACAATGGCTGCATTGCCATTATCCTTACCTCCATGATCTTTTAGGCGTTCAGGGCACATCTTTCTTATGTGACCCTCCTTCTTATACTGATAGCATCGAATACCAGATGCTTCGCCACTATAAGACTTCGACTGGATTTTTCCCTTCTTCTTGTCGAACTTACCATCCTTTCGCAAGAATTTTCCTTTAACGGCCAAACTTTCACCAACAGTCGAAGGTTTATGCTATTTTCGTTCGTTCAAGTCCTTAGAATACAGGGCTGATTGAACTTCTTCAAAGGTCAGGGACTCCCTTCCGTACAAGAGAGTTTCTTTGAAGTGAGCATGTGATCGAGGCAAAAAGCCTAATAGTAACAGTGCTTGATTTTCATCATCGATCTTCACATCAATATTTTCAAGATCAAGAATCAGCTTGTTGAACATATCCAACTGCTCAGCCAACACTTTGTCTTCAATCATCTTGAATGAATACAAAGCTTGCTTTAGGTAGAGTCGATTTACCAACGATTTGGTCATATACAAAATTTCAAGTTTCACCCATAACCCTGATGCCGTCGTCTCGTTTGATACCTGCCGGAGAACCTTATCACCAAGGCTCAACAGAATTGCGCTGTGTGCTTTCTCTATCATATTCGTCTTCTCCGCTGCCGTCAATTCTGCATTCATGGCTATGTCTCCCTTCAACATTTCCAAGCAACCTTGCTGAACCAGTAGGACTTTCATCTTCAAGCGCCACAGACCGAAATCATTCTCTCCGGTGAACTTTTCAATCTCATACTTTGTTGAAGGCATTTTCTCCACGCTCACCGCACCAATTTGTTGTGAAAAACGATGTCAAGAACAAAATATAACAGAGAAGCAGGGAAGAAAAGAAGAACACAAGGAATTGGTTATAACTGCTATTCTTTTACTTTCTCTTAAAACAAGATTAAAAGTTTACAAGAATAACAAATAACCTCTCTCACCCTAAATTAGGATTTGCAGCTTTCAATGATGAGAGACTAGTATGCTATTTATAATAAAACCTAACATACTAACTAATGGGCTTTATCCACAAGGCCCATTACACAAGCCAACTTAATAAACAAGCTAACTTAACAAATTAGGGTTTAAACACTAAACCTAATTTAACATGCTAACAACCCTAACATCTTCGACACAAGCATGTGAACAACCTTCGACTTCATGCTTAATCCTGTCGAACCAAGAAGCTACCCTTCGACCATACTAGAGTTCAATCCAATATCTGACAGGTTTAGGAAAGGGAGTCACTCTCTAGTGTGATTGAGCAGGAAGTCCTAAACAATTGATTTAGGTAACAAAGTCTCTTTCAGAGTGATTAAGCAGGAAATTTTGGACTGGTGTGTCTAAGAAAATTGTAATCAGGTTCTTATTATAATGAAAAGATCTTGTATGAAAAGAGGACTGGACTACTCTCGTTATAGAGGAACCAGGATAATTGTTGTGTGTGATTTACTTATTGCTTATGCACTTTAACTTATTTCCCTGCCGCATACTCTTTCTTATAATATGAACTTTGTTAGATTCAGAAGTTGCTGTTTTGAAAAGACAATAATTATCAGATACACAATTCAACCTCCCTTTTTATGGCTTTTTCTCACTTCTCGTTGTTTATCATCATATCATCTATCCCATTCATTTCTTTAATTGCTTCCTCTAATTTTAAATCCACCAAACTAAGTATTTTGTTGTTCCATACTCTTAGCCTATCTCTCAGAATTTTAAACTTTTCCTTTAAAACTTATAAGCTTGTTTACTTTCCACCTCCAGTAAATTCCAAACATCCTACACAAACTTACTGAAATCTTTATTATTAAACCAATAGTTGTCGGCTCTAAATTGGAACCAAGTCATTTTCATTTGCCTTGATTCATATGGGTGCATGATGTAAAATATCCATTTCCCTCGCCACTCACCATACTATTTTTCATTCTTCAACTAGGGATTCATATAACAAAAATATATCTAATATCCTTCTTGAACTTCCCTCATTGTTTGCCCAAGCGAACCTACTTCCTATTGATAGTACATCCACTAGTTCCATACAATTAATGAACTCATTGAATTCATTCATGTATTTTTCCTTGTATTGCATATTTCTCCCTTTCCCATATTTCTTCTTAATTTTGTTAAAATCCCCTCCTAAACACAAAAAACCTTCCCCCAAACTATTTTTTAAATTCTAGGGTTAATACCTATTTTCCCCTGCCATATAGGACTCGTTTGAAAAACCCCCTGCAAAAAAAAGTTGCATGAATTTCCCTAACAATTGAATAATATCTCATCTTAAACCTTGTAAAATTTTTATTTTTAAAACCAACCTTGCCACTTGAAGGACTCTATCATTTTGAACCCTGTAATTTTTTTTTAGTAAAACCAACCTTTCCCGTCATATTGTAGAGTGTTTAAAATGACATAATCTTTAAGTTTATAGGGTTTAAAATGACCGAATCTTCAAATGGCAAGGTTGGTTTTAAAAACCATTTTTTTACAAGGTTTAAAAAGAGAGAATCTTCAAATGGTAGGGAAATTCATGCAACTTTTTTTTTTTGCAGGGGGTTTTTCAAACGAGTCCTATATGGCAGGGAGAAAATAGGTATTGACCCTATATTTCTACCCACGTTAATATTTTCTTTTCTAGGTAACATGAAGAGTATATCTTTATGGAAAAAACATACCTGACCTTTTTATTAATCCTAGCACTACTTCCCTTCTAAAGCTGAATTGTGGTTTTATTATTCCTCTTTTCCACATTATTATTATTCCTCCTCCCGATGATCTTTCAGACCCTTCTTCCAACCACTCCACATCCATATTTCCCCACACACTCGCAACTAACTATTCCTCATTAATTTCCCGTGTTTTAGTTTCTTGGGGGAAAATCATGTCCTCCTTTCCTCTTAAAATAATCTGGTTGAGTATTCTTTTTTCATAGAGTTCCCACACCTGTCATGTTGAAAGAAATAATATTCGTTGAGTTTGTTTCATTTTCGCCTCTATTGACTTCTTTCATTCTTTACCTCTTTGTTTCATACCTCTAATTGCTTCAACATAAATCTCTTCCCTCTTATCCCCCAATATACCTAAATGATTAATTGCATTCAACACCTTTTCTGCTACACCATTTTCAATTCCATCCCAAAAAATCCTATTCCTTTGCATGACATCAGAAGTTCCTTGAGGATTAGATCTTTAGATTGACTTCATTTTGTAAAACAACAACATGGAGAAGAGTTGAAGATTATTCTAGCTTGCTTGAGTTGTATGGAAATACAGAAGAGACACATGATGGATATGATGTCCCCGCATATTGGTACGACATATGGGCCTTGCGCAACAAGGCATTACTATTGCATTTTGAAGATTCTATTGTCAAAGATCAAATCGGATTCTATTGTTATTGATTTAATAATATGATTAGGTGATTTGTTTGATAGTTGGATGAAGATTAATTCATATTTAAATGGATATTTAAATATGAATTTAAATTGAAACGAATCGTATCTTGTTGGAGACATTTAAGGAACAAATAATATCCTACAAATTTTGCATTATTCATAGATAAAATCAAATCAAATATCCATGAAAAAAATCCCCGAATCATTTGGTTATATAAGGATATCAAACATATATTGTAATTCAGGCATTCACATTGAAGATCTTAGAGTGCTAGATTTACAAGAGAGTCCTTATTATTTTATGGACACCACACTATGTTCAGTAACTTGGCATACTTGTAGGTTTGTCTTGTTGAGTTGTAAGATTAAACATCACATATAGTTTTGATTGAGTTTGATCATTATGGCTTAGTGATTGAAATTCTAAACTCTATGTGGTAGTGTCTGAAAGAAAGTGAGAGGGTGTCTCATATTTGGGGGGAGTACTAAATAGAAAGTCATTGGGTAGTGTTAGGAAAGGTATTTGATCACACATGGTTTATTTTTTCTTATAAGACTATTTGTATTAAGCTACTAATAATGAATTTCCTTTCTTGGGTTGGAATCCAAATCTCCAAACGTAGGTGCATGTTGTATCGATTTGGGTTACCAATTGATTGTGTTATTTATTTATTTCTGTTCCATCATCTTGTACAATTTAATTATGATGATTCTAATTTAAATTATCGAACGAGTTGCTAAGACATCATGTGCAACATCTGTCCTCTGAGGAACATAATTTTAATTAGCATCAGAGCAGACACCATAGTCGATTGGGTGAGTTCCATGGAAGATACATTATGGTTTAATGGACACAACGATGATTGTTTTGGAAGGCACCAACTATGATTATTGGAAGTCAATGATGAATGTTTTTCTCAAATCCATGGGCAACAAAACATGGAAAGTTATGATAAAAGGATGGAAAGATCCAGTGGTTACTTCTAAAGATGGTACAACTTGTTTGAAACTAGAAGTTGATTGGATTGATGCTAAAGATGATAAAGCTCTTGGAAATTCCAAGGATTTGAATGTTATTTTCAATGGTGTGGACAAGAACATGTTCAGATTGATCAATACATGTTTAAAGGCTAAAGAAGCATGGGAGATTTTCAAAATGTACATGAAGGCACGTACATAGTTCGTATGTCAAGGCTACAACTCCTTAATACCTAGTTTGAGAATCTGAGGATGAATGAAGATGAGTCTATCAGTGAATTTCACATCAGATTGCGTGATATTGCCAACACTTCCTTTTCCTTGGGAGAAAAGATGCCTAAAGAAAAGCTAGCAAGAAAAATTCTCAGATCATTTCCAAAGAGGTTTGATATGAAATTAACTGCTATTGAAGAAGCTGAGAACATGAGAAGGATTAAGATTGATGAAATCATTGGTTCATTACAAACCTTTTAGATATCCATTAACGACAGGACTGAAAAGAAGAACAAATGTACAACCTTTGTTTCCAACACTAAAGTAGAAGTTGTTGGACTTGAGACTTCACGCACAAGAGGGGAGGGGGTGAATTGTGTGGTTTGAAAAAACTGGGATTTTAAAACTTTTGGCAAGTAAAATCAGAATTTAAAACATTTTCAAAAACCAAGCAACGGAAAAAATAAATGCGGAAAATAAATTGTAGAAAGTAAAAGTTTAAGGAAAAAGAAACACCAAGAATTGTACAGGTTCGATAAAATCAATAGGACCTAACCCTCTTCCCAAGAATTTATCTTGAGAGTTTCCAATAATAATTGAGAGCTTTTAGTAGGAAAGACTCGCGAACACCCTTATACAAGGAAATGGTGGTTGATCTTCAACAAATATTGCAAGACCATAAATGTGTTTACGTGTTTTCTTCAATATATTATTGAGAGTGAAGCGGCCAATCTTCCTTCACAATGGTAGATTGAAGCGATTAGTCTTATTTCCATGAACATGGACCTTGGAGTAGTTAGTCTTAAAGTTTCGAAAAATATGAGCTCAAATAAAACTTTATAGAGAGTGTGAGAGATGAATGTGTCAAAACATGATTCTGGATGGTTTGAAATGATAAATGCGATTTCTATTTATAGTCACGAGGTTGGATCAAAAAGGAATTTTCATTTAACACATTTTACTGTTAGCTAATTAATTAGAGGAAGTTGCTAATTGATTAAATGATGCAATATATGTTTGTAAGTTCTCAAAATGGAAGTTTAAGATATCTACCCCTCACACCAAATCAAGACCATTCAAATTAGACTGGGCCTTAAGTTCGTGCATTTCTAATCAATTGGGAATATGCTCTAATCGATTATAAATTCAAAATTTTCCCATGGCTTATTTGACTGCTCCCAATTCATCTTATACAACTTCTAGATGTTTTTCAAAGTATTTTCATTTGGTAAATCATTTTGAAAAAGGTTTTAGTGTGTGTTTTAGCCTAGTGATTTTACAAAAAAAAATCATTTGCTTTACATATGTTCACTCACTCACTAAATTAGGAGATTACTCATTTTCTACAAGCTTTTTCCCGTGTTGCTCTATATGTTGACACTGCTTGAGATCTCTTGTTACGAGGCTTTGGATTATTTCCATTTAATTTTCCCTTATTAGATAGTTAAGTTCATCAAACCATAATACTTGGGTTTATATATTTAACCGCTTAATCATCCATGCTTGACTTATCATAGTTGTCCTCATAGTAGTTGTCATTGTAGTAATTGTCATCTTCAAAAGCAGATCTTTTCTACGGAGTGTATTACCAGCGAAACAAGGTTCCACATCTCTCCCTTTTTGATTATGACGATGCATCTCTCAAGGGAGGTGGTAAAATAAACAATATGGACATATTTTGAGTGGTTTAACTCCCCTAAGTTAGAGATACCCTCCTCCCAGAGAATATACTTATCCCCCTTTGTAAAAATAAAAAAGGCAGGTAAAGATGCATTGTGAGAAATAAGTATGTTAAATAAGTGCAATAAGACATTTTGTAGAAGGAAAACAGCACATACATATTATTACTAAAAATTAAAAAAAAAAGACTTAAGGGAACTTTTCTGAATTGAAACATATGAAGGAAAGTACTGAAAAAATTGCAAGACACAACGAAAACACTTAAGCGAGACTTCTCTACATAAAGATAATCATAAAAGAATAGGCCATGAGATAGTTTGGATGGTCAGGGATGAAGTGGCGAACTATGAAGTCGATCTTGTCATTAATAACATTTATTTTTCGATTGATGACTTTTAGGAAGTCTTTAGTTGTCAGTATATAGGGGGTTTTCTTAGCTTTATATCTCTATGGATATTTCCTGGCTTTTGGATTTTCTTTTCTTCTTATTTTATGGTGCCTTTTATGTTGTCTTTCCTTCTTTTAGCTCGTACAACATTGATGGTAGGACAGAGATTCCTATCATGGTTGTTTCTTTCTGGAATTCTTCATCTTCAAAATTGAACCATCTTTCTTCTAGAATATTTGTGACTAAGTTTCCAAATGGTAATTGTAAGCCTTTATCATTGCTTTATATCATGTAGTTAATTCAAAGAGTACTTAATTCAAAGAATCTTCTAGAAAAAAAATACTTAATTCAAAGAGTTGTGTAATGATCTTACTCAGATAAGACTCAAATACTAAATGATAGGAGATAATCAATAACACAAAATAAAAATAATATGCAACAAATCTAAAGAAAACAGAGCAATTTCAAATTCTAAACTAAATTCCCACACTTCCAAGAGCCAATCTCACCAAATTTTTCTTTCTGATTTGAAATCGGATAAAGCCTATAAAATACAACTCTAAAATGGACAAGAACTACACATAAATCTCCTTAAAAGAGGTCAGGATTCCATCTCCCGCCTTCTGCTTCAAGCCATTTAAAACTAATTAGACTGATCACTAAACTTAGACTAAAAAAAGGGCACCCTTTTCCACCTAGCAGAAGAAGATTGAAGCCTATAGAAGAAACAACATAGATTCCATGTCCAGATAAAATAATATCCCTACAAAGATGAGTATCACTTGAGAGAAATCTCCAACTCCACTTACTTAGAAGTGCTAAATTAGTTAGGCAGAGATCACGATCGTCAAGACTTGCTTAGGTTTGTACACATCTAACCAATTAACCCAAGGGGTCATCATTTTACTATCCACCCAACCCAAAAGAACCTTATCTGAATCTTGATAATTTTCTTCCAAACCTTAACTTGTATCTATATGAAGGATATGAAGAAATTGAGGATTGCATTCAACACTGAATAAAGAAGAACCATTATATCCTCCAAACTAACAAATTTGTGACTCCAAGAAACAAGACACTTGCTTAGAGCCAATGGAGAATAGTATAATCCCCTGTGACTAAGTGGGTTCTTTGTTCATACAAAGTGACAAGTTAGTCATGGTATGTGGGAAGTCACTTAAAGAGTAAATTTATCATTATCTTTAATCTTACCAAGTAGAATATGTATCCAAATTTTATGGTAACAATAGTGTCACAAACCTAGAGCTCACTTGTTAGGATAACTTTAATTATTAATAGTATCACGTTCGAGTATCTAAACACTTATACTCATGTTAGGTTCATACAAATTTATATTAGAACAAAATTATAATTATTCTTAGATTCTCAATTCAGTTATTTTTAAGATTTCAGTTAAGTTGTGTCTTGAAATTTCAGACAAGTTATTCTTAGAATTTCAATAAATATAGATAGAACAATTAGAGACTTCAGTAAAATTTTAGCGAATAAAATCTATGATTCATAGTAGAAAAAAACAACTGAAAAGGTAATTCTCACTCCACATTATTAACATAATAATAATATAAAATATAATAACATAATTTTGGAATGATAGCACACATTATTGTGAAAATCAGTATCCACTTGCGGGAGCCCCATTTAAAGTATGGACTGACCCAACACATCGGAACTCCAACCTGAAACCTTGAAAAGAACACACTCTCAAAATCCAAGTCTCAATCGCTAGGCAAACTCATGGAGGTTATGTATCCCATTTTATTAGTTCTTACTTTGCCACATACTAGTACTCTTAAAGAATAATAATGTGGAACGTTCCTTCATATTTGAGCTATTCAATTCTCACACATTCAACCTCAATTTTATCTATACCACAAATGTGAATATCATGATATGATAAAAGAGAGGTAAATGGTAGAAAAGAAATCTTGATATCATATAGTTGGACATTCTGACAATAGAGAAGAATCTATTGAAAAAGTATTTGTACAATCATGATAAAAAGAAGGGTGAATGGTAGGAAAGTGTAGCGGGGAAAATCTGATATCGAAGCCATGGGATTGACTCGAATCAATATTCCGTTTTGAAATCGCCACCGCGCTTTATTTTTTCAAAGGAAAAGGGAAAAGAACGTAAAACCCAAAGTTTTGTTTTTAAAACAAGAAAGAGATCTCAGGTACGGGTGTTGATTATATGAGGGGAAGGTTTAAAGCACCCCTCATATCCGTGGTACTCCACGGGAACTTTTTTGAAAATCTGTGTGTGTGTGCTAAAAAAGGGTTTGTTTTATTTTTAAAATAAGCTCGGCAAAGCGTTAAGCTTTGGGCCTACATACCTCCTCGGTGCAATGGAGAAGTCAGAGCTAATGTAGTTCCGCTTTTGGGAAAAACGTTTTTAAAACGAATAAACACTTTGTTGTCGTTAGAGAGAAATACTCAGCCATTGATCTTGAGCATGAGAACAAACAAGTTCTTTGCATCGCAAATGAAAGAAGGGCTCCAACTCGGATAAAATCAACGAGTATGCCACTAGCTCTCTCACGCGGAAAAGATCTCGTTATTATCAATCAATTTCAAAATCGTGGGGTATAACCACTCGTTTCGACAATTAACGGTGTCTAAACTTTTGAAGAAAAGCCACTAAGGGCGAAAGATATTTTTAAGAGAGAAAAAAAAGGTTTTGAAAAGGTTTGCAAACATAAGAATATTTTGGAAAAAGAGAGAAGATTTTGAAAATTTAAGAATGGGAGGAGATGAAGAGGCTAACTGTCATACCCCAAAATTTGCCCACAATATTCAAATATTCAAATTATTTTAAAATTGGATTTTTTTTATAAAATTTTGAGGTCATTCACATTGACGTCTTGAATTTTATAAATATTCAATTTAAAGTCTATTTTAAAATATAATAATTTACTCTTAAATTATTTATATTTTAATAAATAGCAAAATGCTTTCTCATGCTTCATACACTTCCAATTGACTTTTATTTCAAACAAATAATATAACATAGTTGGTAAGGAGGTAAGGCTTGCAAGTACAAAGTCTCGGGTTCAAATCCCACTTCTAACACTTTTTTTTCTTTTTTTTCTAACTATAGTTTTAATTTTATTTTTATTAAAAAAATCACAAAAAATCATTTTTTTTTATCATTTTATTTTTAATTTTCGCACTATTTAAATATGCATTTTTTAAAATAGTCAAATTTTCACTTTTATGTATTTTCTAGTCAAAAATCATCAAAAATCATAAAATATTCAAAAAAATCCAAAAAAAAAGTTTTTAATCTTATTTGTCCTATTTTTAGCACTTTTTATAACTTAGAGAACAAGTCAATCTTATTAAATTAGTTTGATTTAATTTTTTATTAAAATTAAAACAAATTGATTTTTGGGCTTTGATTTGGTCCATAGTTTTACTATAATTATTTTTTCTAACCTAATTCATGATATATAAATAAAACTAACAATTACAAATTTCTCAATTTACTCTCTCACAACTGAACCCTTATTTTTTTTAACACCTTCAACCTTATTCTTCATTCCTAATTCCTACCTACAAAACAATTCACCAAGTTTCTTCAATATCTTTTGTTCTTCTTTTGCTTAGTTCTTGGCCAATGATTTCGTATGAGGCCTCATCTTCTTCTTTTTTAAAGAAAAAATCTTTTTCTAAATCTTTTTATCAAAACTAAAAATAAACCTTTTGTTTTCAAAACCTTTTGGCCAATGATTATCATATGAGGCCCTTGATGTATGTTTTTATACTAACTTTAGTTTTTGGCTAATGATGATACTTGAGGCCACCTTTTATCAAAATTCTTATGTTTTTGACATCCTCTTTATGTTTCGAAACATTTTCTTTCAACTCTCTTTTTTTAAAAAACCTTTTTCAAATACTTTATCTAGAATTACAATTTTTTTGGCCAATGATGATACATGAGGCTTGTTTTTTTTAATCATTGTTTTGGTCATTGTTGCTACATTTTAGTTTAAATTTATGTTTTTACAATCATAATTATTTTTTTTTTACTTTTGAGAATTTTTGCCCTTTTAGCCATAATCTAACTTTCTGAACCTTTCTTTATTTTTTGGGAAAATTTAGATTATATGAGGTCAAACCTATTTTATAATATTTTTTATTTTATTATTGTAACTATTATCATTACTAACCCTTATTATTATTATTATTATTATTATTATTATTATTATTATTATTATTATTATTATTATTATTATTATCATTATTATTAACATTATTACTATCCTTGTTTGCAGGTACTTCCTTTGGCCATTAACCTTGTTTTGGCCAAACAATTTTGCTGGCCACTTTCTCACCATGTACTCTCAAGAGCGCACAACACCCAATCTGAGCTAAGTTTCTTTTTTTGTTTTTATTTTAATTGCATGAAATTTTTTATATATATTCCTTTCTTTTTTATTATTAGTATAATTTTTTTCTTTTATTTATTTTTATTTATTTAACCAAATTAGTTTTTATATATAATAATTTCATAGTTATTTATTTTAATCGAAAACTCGTTTTTTAATTTTATCAATAATTATTTTTAAAACAATAAAAAATTTTATTTTTGTATATATTTTTAATTAATTAATTAATTGAAAATTAATAATTAAAGTTTTTGTTAACCTTGATTCATTTATAAACCTTAAAATCTTCAGGCAGGTGTTCTCCACTAACGCATTGTTAGGCCTTATAAACCTTTTGGGTCACAATAAGTTTTCTTAAATAACCCTTTAGGGTTCGTAAACTTTTTAGGGTTTATAATCAATTAACGTTTAAATCAGTTAATGCACTAACATTTCTCTTCTTCATGTCAATTCTTTTCAGGGTTACCATCAGGGTTCGTCCGCCTACGCGCCACGCCAGATCAAAAGCTAAGTCCCTAATTTGATTATTATTTTAAATATTATTTTTGTCCTATAAAATAAATTATGATTTACTTTTAAATATCAATGAGTCAGCCATACACTCACTGCATCCTTTTTCTTTATGCCCATCTTTTAGGATTCATCACAATCTGGTCAGTGTCAATGCTTCATGCCTCAAGGCTAGCCTCTGCCCATCAACCTTCATCCATCAAAGATAAAAGTTTGTCAGACTGCCAAAGCTACGTTGGTAACCCTAAACTCTGTCTTTATTATTACTTATGTCAAACCCTATTAAGGGATCCGCTGGTTTCATTGTTCCCTTCCCCGTATTATTATGTAACTGTTCCCTGGTTGTATTGTTTGGCCTTGAAGGCACTTAAAACTGTTATATTATATTTACTGCGTGGTTAGTAATTTAGGGAGTGCAAACCATGAACTGAACATAGATCACCTAATTACAAGATAAATGTAATCGAAGTTAACCACGTGATTGCTGCACACACTCACCTTTAGGGTAACCTCTTCTGTTGCCTGTTGCCTTGCTGCCTCTAAGTGTACTAAATAGTCAAGTCCCTCGATTCCGAGGATACCTAAAGCAAAACAAATGTTGCCCTAAGTTCATTATCATCATCAAGTTTGTCCCTCGATGTTGCCTTATATGATGATTGTCCCAATTGCTAAGGTATCCTCGCATGATGCCTAAAAAGATTAATGACTATTATATCCTTCCCTTAGACTACCTGCCCTCTTTATGGCATGGGACAGTCTTATGGCGAACGATTACTCGATGACCCTTAAACATCCAATTGAAAGGCTTCCTGCCCTCTTATGGCATGGATAGATCCTTTCGCCTCGAAAAGCTAAAAGAACAAATTTTTAAACTTAGGGTAAGTTGCTAGTAATTGCTTGCTCCATTCAAATTCAAAATTCAAAATCAAACTATTTTCCCATTAATTTTCAAATACTTTTCAAAAAGACTACGCTTATTTACAAGCTAAAGTTCTTCTTCAAAGTTTACTTTTCACACCTCCTATTTCAAAATAATTTCAAACAAGGCTACGCTTATTTATAAGCTAAAGTCCTTAACGAAACCTTTTACTATTCGCACACCGCTTTTCAAACAAATCAAACAAACAAAGTGAGCTAAGCAATTAAGAGCCCATGGATAACCATGGATGCAAAGGGTGCCTTACACCTTCCCTTTGTATAACTTACCCCCCGAACTCAAAATCTTTCAAAAGGTCTTTCCTGTTCTTTTAGCCTTTCTTTAAATTGGATAAAATAAAAGTCGGTGGCGACTCTTGCTTACCGCGACATTATTAAAAAGTCAGTTCACCGTATTACACTAACCTAGTGCATAAAATAAAAGATAAGGAAAGAAACGGTCTAACCAAATAAGAAGCCAACACTCGACATTAAGAGCCAAGGTAGTTTTCCCATCCTTTGGATTTATCAGTACCAACACATTAACACTTGGGGATCCAGATGAACTTATTGTCTTAGCACCATTTTTCATTAAGCACATTAAGATTCTGACGAAAGTCGGGCAGAGTAACGGCTGTTTTCGGGTAAAATCCTTATCTCAATGCCTTGGAATTAACCATCAAGGGCTTTCAAGGAAATACCTGCACACATAAACATACAACAGAACAATGCCAGACAGACAGAACAATCACAGGATAGTAATAGAATGAGTCCAGAGGTACTAGGTCCATAAGTCCGAATCTCCAAAGTGCTAGGGATAGTAACCGATAGTCCAAAGAGAGCCTTATGTATTTTTTAGATTTTGGTTATTTATTAGTGTTTTAGCAAGAAAAGATAAAGTATGGTCCAAGTGGACAAAGGAAAAATGGCGGAAAGTAAATATGATGAAATGATAAAGTAAAGCGATAAGGCGAGAAATATAAAGAGCGGTAATATAAAGAGCGGTAATATAAAGGTGCGGAAATTAAAGTTAGTTGTTAAATGTTAAAGATAACCATCTTGAAACTTGTCAAGTATGTTATCAAAGTTAGTAGGAAGATCTATGGTGAGTGAATGATGTACTCGGATTTAAAGTCAATGGGGCTTATCAGAAGCTTGATAAAATCATAGCGACTACACGATAAAAACCTCCACAAGTCTTAAATCAACCGCATACAATTCTCTTCCATGTTTGATCTTTTTGATTCGGGACACGAAATATTGCGCTATGTTAAGCAGATCGCCAAGTGATTTATGTAGAAATCACCCTACAACGAGGCCGGTCAAAACTTTATGTGCTAATGTATGCGAGAAGAACGATATGTAGATCGCCTTCCGAAAGCAATACCGCACGAAAAGAAAATAGGTAACGATCTAGTCTTCACTAAGAATCCATAAGAATTCTCAAAGTATTAAGACTTTCATCGATCAAAAGAAAAAAAAGGAGAAGAAGAAGATAAAATGCATAAAGATAATCAACTCACACTATCATTAATATCATTCATCTAATATTATGGATTTGGTTCTTTCAAACCTATCAACATCCTAGATCCAATGATATTAATGAAATGGAGGAAGAAGAATAAAATTCACAAAAGATCATCAACTCACACTATCATTAATATCATTCATCTAATATTATGGATTAGGTCATTTCAAACCTATCAACATCCTAGATCCAATGATATTAATGAAGTGGAGGAAGTAGGAAACCAAAACAAGCATAAAAAAAGGCAAAAAACCATATTCTGCCAGCAGGAAATCGATTTCATGCAGAGGGAAATCGATTTCCATAGTGCAGTTTTCAAAAAAAACAAGTCACGCTCAGCAGGAAATCGATTTCAGCCTTAAGGAAATCGATTTCCTCAGTGTAAAAATCAGCAAAAACAACATTTAGAGGCATAAAACTTGACTTGAACAAATGTACAAACACCTTATGATCAAACATCAATTGGAGCACGAATTTTCCATCAAATCACCATCAAATGGCACCAATATAGCATCAAAGATGCATCACACACAAGCAACAAAGATCTACATCATGATATACAAAAAGGATGAAGAAAATTTACCAAATCTTGAACAAAACTTGGATCTACTTCAAGAATCACCAACACAAATCTTGATCTCTCAACAATTGAAGGAAAAAAAGTGAAATGGATGGTGGTTTAGCTCAAAGTTTGTGAGGTTCAAGATGTAACTCACAAACTTTATGAAAGAATGAAGAGCTTTGGTGAATTTGGTAGGAATGAGGAGAGAAATTGCAAGAGGTTTTTTGGCTCTCAAAAGCTTGAGAAATGAGAGAGTAGTGGGCTCTATTTATAGGATGAGAGCAAGAGTAGTGGTAATTTGGTCTTTTTGCATTTGGTAATTAGCTTGTGTTTAATTGGTGATTAAAGTGGCATTTAAATGGTAAGGAATGGTAAAATGAGGTTTAAGTGGGTTTAATGAAGAGAATTATTTTGATGAGGTGGAAAATTGGTGAAATGACAAAGATGGTCAAAGAAAATAGGTGCCAAAATCAAATCAAGCTTCCCTCTCTATTTTTTTTTTTGAATTTCGCCTTAAGGAAATCGATTTCCCCAGGAGTGAAATCGATTTCACTCTGTTCCAGAAGAGAATTTGGCGCAAAATACACTAGGGAAATCGATTTACCCAGGAGGGAAATCGATTTCATGCTGTCCAGAATGTGATTTTGTTGAAGATTGCTGCAGGGAAATCGATTTACCCAGTAGGGAAATCGATTTCATCAGTCAAAAATGTGAAAAATGCCTTGCTTATTGCATGTCTTGGCTTGGTACCTACAAAACAAAAGCCTACAAAGAAACAAAGCAATATTTTTGGTATTTGGGTTAGTATAATATGCATAAAAGATAAACAATCATTGGTGCTTGATGGTCCCTCTCATTGATGAGGTGAGTGCAACACCATAAACAAACTTCCAAGTGAAGCTCTTGATTAGTGATTGGGATATGAACGATATAGGATCTTAGGGTCAAAAATTGGGGTATGACAGTAAGCAATTTCGAAGTGCTTAGCATTTCTTATTGAAATATTAGTTTCCCATGGAAAAAAATTCTCGGGAGCTGTGGACACTTATCTTCCTTAGTTTTGATTCCTCTGACCATAAACACCTCACTAACATAACCCCTAGCTCCCTTTTTATATATAAATATCGTAACTATCCATCAATTGCTCTCTCACTAATTTACTTATCATAAGAAAATAACTCAGTAAGATGATGTAATTTATATTTACTTGATTTGAAATGAGTTAATGTTGACTTAATATGTTTTAAATTAATATAAGATAATATCTTGTGTTTTTTTGTTGCAGCCAAACAAATGAGTGCGACAAATAATAACTATGTTGAATTTGCTTACGGAGCCTGTCAAATTGATCTGGTGAAAGTTTTAAATCCGGGCTTAATATATGATGTTGGAAAAATGGATTAGATAACATTATGTAAACTAGGCTACAATGAATGTTTTAACAACAATCACCAGAAATAAATTCAAGTAGTTGTTATAATATTGTATAAAGAATTCAAATGTACCGTAACAAATATTGGATTGTCATTGTCCATATACAGAGCAATTTTGTCGATTCATAATGGACTCAATATCTCAGTAAAACCTCTGGTTTTGTATTTCACTTTAATAGGAGAAAAGCAAACATTTATTCTTAAAGAGCCTATTAGATCTTCTTCTTTCATTTGGGATGATGGTGAATTTCAAGTTAGGAGTCATATTGTTGTATATGATAAACGAGCAGAGAAAGATGGAAAAGTTCTGAATTTTAATGTTTGTGTTGTTGTCATTATTGTTGTTTTTTTTTATATTATATTGATTTTAATTTTAGTTAAGCATAAACACTTGTATTTTTCAGTTATTTGTCCCATCGGACGGTGATAGAGCAAGAAATTATTTAAATTTAAATAGAAATATAAGTAAGATATAATATTTTAATTTGGGTAGACTTTTATTATTGTTTATATAGGCTTTAGGCTTTGTATGTCACTATACCTTAATGGTACTACCATATAAATACTTTCATGAAAATATTTGAAATTATCAATCAAATGAAAAATATTATTTTAATTTTCTTGGATAGTTTTAGTGTTATTTCTCTTTTTTATTTTAAAAACTCTAGTTCCATAGTCTTGGTGAAAAAAGTCTCCATATCAATTTGTTGATGTTAGGATTTTAAAACTAAAACTCTAACAAAACTCATAAAAACTATAAATTTATAAACTAGAGAAAATCAAACAAAGCAAACTAATAAAATAAAAACTTTTTCATCTCATTTGATAATTCTAAATCTCTTAATGAAAAAATATCATACAATATAATAAAACAAAATGAGTATTTTGGCAAGTTTGCCACTTGGCAATCTTTCATGCATTCTTCTATTTATATCTACAATATAAGAAAATAAGATGGTCTGGAAAATACCATTATGCCCATTTGCTTCCACATTGTGCCACGTGGACACCTTAACCATCTTCCACTATTCTGTTGCTTTTACCATCTACACACGCTTTGGTTCATAGTTTGGTTCATTGGAAAAACACAATATTTTTCAATATCTTACCTTGGAAACACAACCTGCAGACTTTCCCCTTCTATTCTTCCTTTTTGTCTTTTCAGCCTCCCCTACTATTCTCTGTCATTGCAAGTGCAAGTTTCATCCATACACCTCTTCCATTCCCTTTCATCATTCCATGTTTCCTCTTTTCTCTTTCTGCAACAAACCCTAATTTTCAGATTTTGTATTCCACAAACTCCATCCTAAAGTTCAGATCTGTCCATAACCACAAATTTTTACATCCTTTCTCTCTTCCTCTCTCACGAAGGTTCTTCTCTCTTTCTCATCCTTCTTCAATTTTTTCCAATCTGATTTCTTCTGATTTACTATTTGTTGTTTTAGGTTACATTTGATTGTACTAATTATATTCATTGATTTACTGCAGATTTGGAGATGAAAATGCTTATTGATGTGCGATTCAGGTTTATATTTAGGTTTTGATATTTTGTGTTTCAAGCTTCTTGTCTTCTCACTCCGTCTCTTGCTCCGCCTTTTACTTTATCAGATTTTCGTTTCAAAGTATATTTAGGTTTTGATATTTTGTGTTTTAAACTTACTGTCTTCTCACTCCGTCTCTTGCTCTGCCTTTTACTTTATCAGATTTTCGTTTCAAAACTCCTTCTTCGACGATGCCGCTTCGTATGGGGTTGTCTGATCGGAAGCTGCATATGTGATTCTGCCACAGTTGGTAAGTTGTTGAGTTGATTTAATTGTTATAGTTTTGACTGGTTTTGTTATTGTTAGTGTTTTCGTTTTTTGAACCAATTACAAACAAGCAAAAAACTATGACATGGGTAACGAAACCCTAAAAGATGTCGCTTCGTATCTTGGATTTGATTTATGGATTTCGATTTATAATCATGCTTTTGTATCTTGGACTGAATTTTGAATCTTACTGTTAAAATTTGTCAAGCTAATCTGGGTTATGCCCCAAAAGTTTTAGATTTGGATGTTTTGAATCCAATAGTTTTTAATGGTATGTCTTCATCTCTGACTAATTTTTATTTGTATTTGATGTTACACAACATATCCTCTACTTCTTTTATTTTATGACGAGGTTAATGGTTTGAACACTGACATTTTTCTTTTTGAAACAACTATACCTATAGTCAAGGATCTGAATTATTTGAATGAACTTGAAATTAATTTGATTGCGTTTCTTGAAAATTAAGTTTGCAACTGATGCCATATATATGAATATTTGGAATATATATTGCAAGCTATTCCTTATTTACTGCAAATTATCTCTTGCAATGGAAATTTAAGGTTATATATAACACGTGTTCGACAATGCAGATAGATGTTTACGGTCAGAGACATTTGACAAGTGCGTTAGAGTGGATGGGAAAACACTCTTTGAGTATATTTGTCCTTGTATCTTCAAACTTGCCGTGATTTTTATTCAAGGATTTTATTTGAGGAAATCTGAAAATAACATTGTAAGCAAAGATATTGTTGATGTTGTAAGCTATTTTATATTTTCAGATGTTTCCAACAAACAATTGAAAATATATTTAGAAAATATGTTATTCTAACTGGAATATTCACGGCATATTATCATTGATGAAATATGATTTATGCTCTTTTGCATTTTTGTTGTTTAACCATGTTATGCTGGTATGCCTTATATTTTGCAAATACAGGGCAATTTTACAATGTGTGTGATAGAAATCAGTTTTAGCATGTGTGGTAGTTGTCAACTAATTGGTGGTAAGGAGGGTGTTTCATTGAAAATTGTCTGACTGAATTGGCTTTGTGGTCCAAATATATGTTATTTGTTATTTTTATTATTATTCTTTTTTAATATATAAAATGCAAATAAAATATGAAAATACGATTGTAAATATGTATTAAAATGTTAATAATGGAATTAAAGTTTAAAAGTTAAGTTAAAATGTCAATATAGTTTTATTTTGTTAATTAAGTTTTATTTTTATTTATATTCAGTTTTTCTTAAGGGTGAAGATGTGATTCATCATTTAGTAAAAAGTTGTGTTTTGTGGTAGAAATAAACCATAAATATTGATTGACATATTTAAGTACGACAATACCTGTATCAAATACAAATTTGAATTGAAAATTTTTGACACAAATTTAAATTATTTTTACTATTAACAAGTATATCATATATATGTGATATAATTGTACAAAAAATCAAAAAAAAAAATCATAACAAATATTTGTTGTAATCTAAAGTTTATTTAATTTTAATTTTTTTTTCGTAAAATCAAAATTTTAATTTTGTTTTCACACATCTATTTGTAGTCTCACATCTATTTTAAATGCTATATACCATGAAAAAATGATGTTGTATAAGGCAATTATTTTTGTATTTTCTAATAGCCTACAATAACTTACTTTTGAAGATTTTGGAGGATTTTTTATAAATCATGTTTACTTAAGTCATTTTTTATTCAAAGGTTAAAACAATTTTAATCAATCATATTAAATAGTTACTTTTAATTTAAATTTATCATTTAATAATATTAAATGATAGAATTAAATACATTTTTATCTTCTATACATACATCTTAAATTAATATTGTCTTCAATTAACAAAAACAATAAATTACTCAATTAATTTTAAACAATTATAGTAAAAAGTTATTTTTAGTTTAAATTTATGATTTGGTAAATTAAAATATAAATTATGCTGATATTTAAATGTGGACCAAAACAGAATTAAAATATAAATTATGCTGATATTTAAATACGGACGCACGGGTCAAATAACAGTAATAAGAAGTTACTGATCAATTTTTTTTATTAATTATACATTTAATTATTTTTTTTTTACGGGTACCAGACATTTTTCTATTAAAAAATATACATTTGAAACAAATGCGCGTCCTGTACCAGAACTCGTGCATAAATCTTTTTATTATTAATTATATATTCAATTATTATTTTTTCACGGATACTTGACATTTCTCTATTAAAAAATATACATCTGAAATAAATGCGCGTCCTGCACCAGAACCCGTGCATCAAATTATTTTTTTATTAATTATATATTCATTTTATTAATTTTTCACGGGTACCAAACATTTTTCTATTAAAACATTTACATCTGAAACAAATGTGTGTTCCGTACTAGAACCCGTAAAAAATATAAAAAGAATGAAAAGAAAAATATTATATGAAAAAATAAAATGATGATATAACAATAAAGTATGTTGAATAACGATATGATAATTAATTAATAGAAATTAATGTTGTGTTAAATAAAATTTAAGATATAATAATAATAAAACTTTACGGGTACCAAACATTTTTCTATTAAAACATTTACATCTGAAACAAATGTGTGTTCCGTACTAGAACCCGTAAAAAATATAAAAAGAATGAAAAGAAAAATATTATATGAAAAAATAAAATGATGATATAACAATAAAGTATGTTGAATAACGATATGATAATTAATTAATAGAAATTAATGTTGTGTTAAATAAAATTTAAGATATAATAATAATAAAACTAAAAGGAGTGTCATATTAAATCGAAAATTCTCAACTTAATAAAGATTGACACAACTAAATTGAATTAAATACCTTAATATTGTGTGGTATAGAGATATGAAAAAAAATCATGAATCATAAATATTATTTAATTAAGGTCATATTAAACCGAAAATTCTCAACATAATTAAGATTTGATCAAATATTATAAAAAAAAACATCTTTTTCCTGCATGTTTATAAATGATCTATCTATAGAAAATAAAAAGTTATTAAATAACGAATAAATATATTTTTAACTATCTTAAGAATATTAAATATGTAATAATTTGAAATTAAAAAAATATCATATTAATGAGAATTAAGTTATATTTGTCAATATAGAAAAATAAAGAAAATAATTATATATATATATATATATATATATATATATATATATATATATATATATATATATATATATATATATATATATATATACACCGGGTTAGCATTTTCAAACAAATTCATACATAACATCTCACGCGTTTCTTAAATTATAGACAATGTTATCAGCAATGTGTTTTCTGTGCAGTTGAATAATTAAATGACTCCCACATACAACTATTAGATTATTGTTTTATTAAATTTAAAATTTCGATGTTGAAAATAGTATTTTACTAAGATGATAATTTTTATTTTTTATAAAACCAAATTAAAATAATTATAACGAGAACGTGAAGCGACTGTTCAAAATATTGAATATTAATGGGACTGTCAAACTATTGATCAAAATATTGAACATTAATGGGAACATAAAGTTATTGATTAAAATATTTTTTTTCACGGGTACCAGATATTTTTCTATACATTCAATTATTATTTTTTCACTGGTACCAGACATTTTTCTATACATTTAATTATTATTTTTTCACGGGTACCAGACATTTTTCGATACATTTAATTATTATTTTTTCACGGGTACCAGACATTTTTCTATACATTTAATTATTATTTTTTCACGGGTACCAGACATTTTTTTATACATTTAATTATTATTTTTCACGGGTACCAGACATTTTTCTATTAAAAGATATACATCTGAAACAAATGCACGTCCCGTACGAGAACTCGTGCGAACACACGGGTTTGTTACTAGTTTTTACTATAAAAGGAACGTTTCTTATATTATCTTATTATTATTTTTTATTATTTAGTTAATTATTTACTTCTATTTTTAATATAATATTTTTAATATAATAAAGTTGCATACCACCAAATTTAAGTCATTAACCTAATTAAAACAATTTAACAGTCATATTTCATACCCTTAAATGTCATTTCATCCTTATAATCATTACTTCCCCTAATTAAATATTACAATTAATATTTACAGCCAACTCTTCTATTTTCAAAACAACTTTTTACATGTCAAATAATTATCATTTTCAAAACGTGTTTTCCCAATAATTATTTTTACTTCCAAGACTTTGATACTGCATCCAAGGTTTCACTTTACTGTTTACCAAATATTTTTTTCATCTCTCCAATGTTAACACCAATAGCATTTCTCTTCCATTTGTAGACTCACTCTTCTATATCAGTTAACTTTCTTTCAACAGATAAACATAATAAAAATTGTAACGTTTCCTTTCACATATTGTATATACCATTTGCGATCTACGATTTTAAATTTATTATTGTGCATACTGATTGTTTGGTTCTTTACGATCATTTTGTTTTCAAAGGTATAACTTATGATTTCAATCTTATTAATTTTGCATATTTCTACCATTTAGGAATTTCAATACACGCAAAATAATCTCTTGCCCCATTTTACATTTTCTTCGCTATTCAGATTTCATTCTCAAACCTTTCTTGCATCCTCTTTCACTTTTTAGGCTTCCTTTATTTGCCTCAATTCAAAATCCTACCCCTCTTTCACTGTTTCGTGTTTCGGCTTCCTTCATTTGCCCCCAATCAAGTTTCTAACAAAGGTATAGCGTATTAATTTACAAATTTTCCTTATAATCCGACCAATCAATTTATTTATTTATTTTTTATATATGAATTGAATTGAATTTATTTGAAGGTTGATGGTTTATGTTTTTATGATGCACATCAAACAGCAGTTGTTGAAGAATGGAAACAGCGGTGGCTGGGCTAGGAACTCGGTGTGGTATACTATAGCAACCTAAAGATTTTTCCTTTAGGGGACTGTGTGTTCTTCCAGAAAAATCTATCACTCTATTGTCTCTGATTACTCATGGGTTGTTAATTTTTCTTATTTGAATTTGTGTTTTAACTTTTGAAGAAAAATAAAGAAACTATTGAAGGATTAGTTTATCTGTTTTAACTGCATCTGTTTTGTATTTTTAGAATTCTCTACGGGCTTTAGAATTCTCTACGGGCTTGGAGAGGTGGTGTAGTTGAGTAATTTGCATGGGAAAGTAGAGAGTTTCTAAGGAAGTTTTGCATGCGAAAATGGAGTTGTTTGTTACTATGATCTGATGGAATGTTTTGAGTATTATATTTTAATATGATTTTTGAAGCATAAAATTTTCAAATGTTTTTAATGTTGGCTTAATAAATGGGTATGAAATTAAATGTTGAAGAAGAAATATTGTTTGTTTTAAAATATTGACCCATATCTAGGGAGATGTAAACATATGAAAATAACAACCATTTGTATTTTGTGGTTGATTTATTTGTGATTTTTGTTTTGTTTCACGCCGAATTCAAATGGAATTTTATTTTGTTTCACTTTTAACAATATTAATTAACACTAATGTCATATTAAATTAAAAATAATAGTATATAATAATATGATATAATAATAATAAATATTAATAATGTGATAATAATCTTTACCGATTCTCCCAATCTTTAATTCATAATCTTTTCAATAATTTTGTATCCATATTTATTGAATTTCTACGTAATTAATGATAATAATCTTTATCCATTCTTCCAAAATCTAAGTCTTTTTTGATTTCCAATATTATCAGTGTAAATGCAATATATTGGTCACTATCTTTAAAATTAATTCATAGATTTAATTAATGTATAGAAAAAATTTATATTTCTTAAATAATTAGATAGTGCTTCCAAAATAAATATATTATCCGAATAAATAATTATGTTGTTCATTATATAATAACTATATTATTGGGAAAAGACTTAAAAAATGCAAGCAATTTTCATTGAATTTGTGGAAAATATTACGCGTGATATATTATTTGGAAGAAAAAAAATAATACCATAGGATTTATAAACGGAAATGAAATTAAATTTGAAGATGATAATATTATTTTGTTTCTGTAAACATTGATTCAATAGGTGAATACACATATTTTTTATGTCTATCAGTATTTTGTTTTCCTTTCTTATTTTATTTTTTCCAATATATTATTATATATTAATATTACTTGACTTGTGCGTTCAAATGCACATGTCTATTGCTAACTAATTAATATTATTTTACTTACTCATATTTTTTTTTTTTTTTTTTTACAGAATACTCATATTTTGTCTTAATTTAAAACAAAGTACAACATATTATAACATTATATATGATCAACATTTATATATACGTTACTCTCTAAAATTTAAAAATTGCAAAAAATTCATGCTGACTTTGTTAATGCATGTGTCAAAAAATGGGTAGACAAAATAAGGGGTGTGACCCTCTTCGAAATAAAATTAATATTTTCTTGAAGTCTTATTTATTATACATTTAATATGTAATTGAAATATTTGGAGTATAAACAAATTTATATATTATTTTAAAACAATATTTAAAGTAATTAATACATCATTTTATTATTTTTTATAAACGATAATAAGTTAAAAATGTATTTATAAACAAGAAAAGTCAATTGTTGACACAGTTATTCTTATAAATAGGAATAAATTTCAAATATTTTTATAAACGAAAAAACTATTCTATTGATACAATTATCTTTTAAACAGGAATAAGTTACAAATATTTTTATAAACTAAAAGTTTTCATATTTTGATCACAAGCACGAATTGACATATTTTTTATTTTTAATTGTATATTTTTTATCTATATATTTTAATTATTACTTTAACATAATTATTTACTATTTATAATAATGTTGCGCGACCTGCCGTCCTCCAAATAGATTTGATGTTTCTTTATCTTTTGATTTCCTTCTTCTGCAAGTTTTTCCAATATCAATACATATTTATTAAACTCTTTTATGTAATTTAAAGATTTATACTATAGTTTTAATTATTATTTAATTAATAATACTCATATTTAATTTTATGGGAGACATTTAAAATGTTAATTAATTAATTCAATTATATAAACGGAAATAAGTTACAAATGTTTTTATAATTATGAAAAAGTTTATTGTTGATACAATTATTATTATAAATTGTAATAAGTTATAAATATTTTTATAAACGGGAAAAAGTCAACGGATGATACAATTATTTTTATAAACGGGAATAAGTTGAAAATATTTTTATAAACGGGAAAAAGTCAACTATTGATAAAAAAATTTAACGAATTATTTAAAAATTATTATAAATTGTAATAAGTTATAAATATTTTTATAAACGGAAAAAAAGTCAACTGATGATACAATTATTTTTATAAACGGGAATAAGTTGCAAATATTTTTATTTAACTTATAAGTGTTTTTAAAATGAGATTTTTTACTTAGAAAGTATTTAACCCGTGTCTCACACGGGTCTAAGTACTAGTATATAGAAATATTAAGGAAATTTCTTTACCCACCTCCCTCTTTTCTTGGTCACCTATGGTGAAAAACTCAAAATACCCTCACTTCGGAAATGCATTTCCGAAACGCTTATTTTTTTTTCAAAATTTGTCTTATTTCGGAAATGCACTTCCGAAAATACGAAAAAAAAGGTGTTTTCGGAGATGCATTTCCGAAAACACCCCTTTTTTGGGTTTTCGGAAATGCATTTCCAAAAACACCTTTTTTTGTGAGGGGGTGTCTTCGGATATACACTTCCGAATTTTTTTTGGGAGGGAGTGTCTTCGGATATACACTTCCGAAATATTCCAAGACCAAATTGATCTTGGAATGTTTCGGATATACACTTCCGATAGAATTCAATAATTATTAAAAAATTAAAATCAAGGTGAATCAATACAATTAATAGGTATAAAATCAAGGTGAATCAATACAATTAATAGGTATAAAATTTCCTAAACAAATTTAAAGTTAAAAATTATTTTACTAACTTATATAAATCAAAAACATCTTAATTTCATAAGTAAATTTTGAATTATTTAAAATTAAATATAATATATAAATATAAATAATATATATATATATATATATATATATATATATATATATATATATATTATAAATTAAAACACTCATTGTTTTAATTTTTATAATTATTATATAAATGTATAAATATATTTATAATTAATATATAATAATTATTATATAAATATATAATAATTTTTATAAATATATAATAATTATTATATAAATATATAATAATTTTTATAAATATATAATAATTATTATATAAATATATAAATATATAAATTAAAACACTCTTTTTTTTTAGTTATTTTTGTAAATATATAAATATATAATAATTATTATAAATATATAAATATATAAATAAAAAATTATAACTCATTTTGTAAGTGAAATTATTTTAATTATTTTAATTAAAATTATTTTAAATTTTAAAATATGAATCAAAATAGAAATATATAATATTTATTATTCATAACTCATAAATTATATCAAAATATATAATTATTATTATTCATTACTCATAAATTATATCAAATTTATGATAATTGAATTAATTAATATCCTAAAATTAATTTTTGGGATTTTTTTAGATTTTTTTTTGTTGTTTCGGAGATGCATCTCCGAATTAGTCAAAATCCCAATTTTTGGGATTTTTTCGGAAATGCACTTCCGAAGTCTGGAAAAATTTAGAAAAAAAATATTTCGGAAATGCAAAATCAATATTAATAATGGATAGTGACATAAAAAGACCTAAAGCCCAAATAAATAACAATTGAAATAAAAGTAATAAAATTAAAATACTATATCCTACTCATAATTCTATTTAAGTCTACATAATTTCTTGCTCTATCCACTACAAAAAAAACTCCCCGCAAATGCAAATATCTCACTGCAATGCAACAATTGCGAGGTGGTACAATCACCCTACAAAAAAGTTAGTCATAACTTTTTGCAAGAGGATATGCACCCTACAACTTTGTCAGGTGGTTTTCACCATGCGAACACGCTTTCCAAGACTTGCAGACAACACACATTTCATGTGAAACAGTTGTTCAGAACAGGTGGCATAGTTGGCTCAGAGCAGTATGTTTAGTAAATTGCGGGATGAGTTTCACCTAGTAAACTTTAAATATTCAAAAACTTGCAGGATGAAATTCACCTGTGAAATAATATTCTGTTTTTAAAAATAAAAATATTATTTCATTTCTATAAAAAATAATAATAATATTTCATTTGTATAAAAAATAATATTTCGTTTAAAAAAATTATAGTATCCTAGTAATATTTCATTTCTCTAAAAAAATAATAATATTTTGTTTTAAAAAAAATTATAGTATCCTAATAATATTTCATTTCTCTAAAAAATAATAATATTTTGTTTTAAAAAAAAATAATCCTTATATATTAAATAGTTTTTAAATATATATTATTTTGTTTTATAAATATAATATTCAGTTTTTAAAAATATATCATATTATATTTTTGTTTTAATAATGTATTTTTATAAAAAACAAATTTTTTTATATATATTAAACTTAAAGAAAATATTATTAACAAACTTAAAAACAGAAATTATTGTTAGTGATTCTTAAATTTTTTACCTATTCTAATTAAAAACATACATTCTATATAACTAACAAAACAAAAATATATATTCCATCATTTAAACAAATTAATACAGAATATCATAAAAAATTTATCACAAATTTTTTAACATATTATACACAAATTTAACCATCACTATTTTTATCATACAACTTTCACTAAAAAAGGCATAATCTGAACAACTCATACAACCCAATATCAAATAATAAAAAATTAATTTCATATGTGTACCTTATAGTAGATGACTTTGATGAAAAAAATGAAAGAAAATCCAAATCCGGATATTTGAGTATTGAATTTTTGTTTGTGTTAAAAATGGAAGATGTGAGAAGTAACATGAAGATATTTGAGTGTTTGGTGAGAAAAAAATTTCTGCAAAGTGAAGGAAATGAGAGAGAGATAAGTTAAATAGTTGGAAGATGTGAGAAGTAAGTGAAGGAAATAAAGAGAAAGATAAGTTGTATGTTGGGAGATGTGAGAAGTAGGTGAAGGTAATGAGAGAGAAATGAATAGCTTGGGACATGTGAAGAATAACGTGAAATGTGGAATATTTATTAAACATTTGTGGGGTGCATTTAACCCTGCAAAAGTTATTACCGTTGGGACTTGCGAGGTGGAATGCACCCCGCAACATATGTGTCATAAAAGCACACCCAACGTTCACCTGCACTATGACCAAATCAATAAAAGCAACTTTTATTTTTCTCCAATTCTTTCAAAAACACTTGCGGGGTGAATATCACCTGGCAAAGTTTAATGATGTTGGAACTTGCAAGAAACGTTCACCTGCCAACCTGAACACACAATAAATATTGCTTTTAATTTTCCTCCAACATTTTCAAAAAACTTGCGAGGTGGCTATTACCTGACAAAGTTATTTTCAATATTTTTGAATTTCTCACTCACTATTGCGAGACAGAAAAACATATAACATTTTTTTATAAAAAAAACTACGTTGTGAGGTGTAAAGCACCCCACAAGTGTGTTATTTAGTGAGGTGACTATCACCTGGAAAAATCACCAGACTAATTTGATGTTTTATTGTAATGATCTGATGGATCCCAAGTGTTTTCATGGAATTGAATGGCACCGCATCAACTTTATAAATCTATAAATCTATAGTCAACAACGTAATCCATATTTTATTTTATTTTAGGATTAAATACGTTTTTAGTCCCTATAAATATGCGACCCTGCAATTTTGGTCCCTCTAAATTTTTTTTTGAATAATGGTCCTCGCAAACTTTTCCTTCCACAATTTTAGTCCATGTCGTCAAGTTTCATTGACAGAAGCTGATGTGACACAAATTGCAGGGGTTTTAAACCTCCTCTAAACTAACCCAGAAAAACAACAAAAAGAATTGGTCTGTTCTATTCCAAAACATAATCAACTAAACTTTCGTGAACAATTTTGAGCAAGTCATCCCTAATCTCTAACATTGCCATCACTACATACAAAAACATTCACCACTTCAGACATTAAACAACAAATTCAACAATCCCATCACATATTAACCATACAAATAATTTCCAACATTAGAACATTAACTGTACACCAACAACAGAAAGGCAAAGAAAACACTAACAATAAACACATAATAATAATAATAAAATATCCAAACAACAACAGATTAGAAAATAGCAAGAAGAGGAAACGGAAGCACCAACAGAAGCGTCCAAATTTCGCCCTCCATTGAAACTTTGACCACCCGTGTAACCAGTCGTCGACAGCCCCATCGCAGCCACCACTCCGGCTGACAACCGCCAACTGCACCGCACGCCATTGTCCCGTAACGCTCCCTACCCGAACGACCCTTCATCCGATAATGAACTCCACCGTGTGCGTCAATGAAAGAAATTTAAAAATTAAATATAACAGATAAATAGTTGAAATTGAGAGTGAGAGAAAAAGAATAAAAAAAAAATAAATGTCTCTAGAACATCAACGACTCCAAGAACCAATTATTATTTTTCCGGAGTCCTTTTGTTTATCTCTTATAATAACTCAACTTACTCTCTTCTATCATTCTCTCTATTTTATTTGCCCCCCTCATTTGTTAAAAGAATTTTGATGCTACATAGTTGTAGTTGGTTTTTATTCATCCTCCGTGTCATCTTCACCCCCTTTATGCTTTTCATTACTTCTGCATTTTTCATATTTTTCTGTTCACAAAGATGTTATAAAGTATATACACTTATTCAACTACTCATAATTTAATCAAATATATATATATATATATATATATATATATATATATATATATATATATATATATATATATATATATATATATATATATATATATATATATATATATATATATATATATATATATATATTTCGGCAATCTCTTTGCCATGTTCAATTTTGATTCGTTTTTACTATTTAATTTGTTGATTTTTAATGTATGTATGAATTGGAAATAAAATACAGATGTTACTGAATGTTTTCTAATAACAATGTTATATTTTGGGATGTAGTAACTACCATAATCAAATTTGGTTTCATCTAATTAGAGCGGTTTAAAATTCTGCAATTTGTGTCACGTCAGTTTGTGTCAATGAAACTTGACGGCATATTTAAAAGAAATTTTTTAAAAAATTCAAAATTGCAGGGTCGCATATTTATAAAAACCTCATACATATTTAACCCTTTATTTAATTTGCACCTACGATACATGCTATGTAGACTTTTTGACCCTAATAAATAACACTAGTAAAAATTTCGCAACTCTAACTCACCCAAAACTGATAAATTTATCAATCCATGAACATGTACAAATGTACAAGTAGTCTACCATTTCAAATACATTATTCTCTTTAATATTATAAATTATTTTAAATTTACACTTAGATGTACATATTGTTCTTAAATCTACACAAATATAATCATTTTAAATTTGTTAAAAAATTGATACATTTATTATTAAATATATTAGTTATTATAAACGAACCTGAAACGAATTTATTGTTTTTTAAAATCTGAGCATGTATCTTTTATATAACTTTTAACATGAACTGAGGATGTGTTTGTTAAGGGTGGGAATATAATATTTCCATGGGAATACGTTCAACCAACTTTAACTTTCCACTATCACTCACATTTATTATTATTTTTTATTTTTTAATATTTTTAAATTAAACAAATTTTATCATTATTTCTAGGAAACAAAATTCTTAACAAACACATAAGTTGGAATAATATTCCAAAGAATACTAATCCTGGAAATATCATTCCAAGAAATAATTTTTCTAACCTTGAAACAAACACACCCTGAAAGACTAATTGAGTATTCTTTTACATCGGTGTATCTGGCCAGTGCTACAAATATTTTTTATCTATTTATATATGGTGGTGAATGGAAACATATATTTCCATTGGTTTTATTATTCTCATAAAGACATGTGAATTTTTCTTTTACATATATGTCGACAAACTAAGGATGTTGTGCATTTTGTTAAAGAGAGGGAGAAAATTTCAAAATAATAAAGTATAAAATGAAAATGATGAAACTGTCACAAATGTTCAAAAGATACATATATATGGACAAACAACATAATTGATTCATTCACACAAAAGAAACCAGAAACATGAAAATAATATAAAGCTAGTATTCCCACTTAAATTTTCTTTTGAGACGCTTACCTACCATAGTGGTCCTTATAATTGAAATATGCACTAACCATGTAAAAAGTGAAAAGAAACATAGCTCCATAAATTTGGTGAGGGTAAATAAAGAGATATCATATTGTTAAACCAATTTGTAACACCTGCACCACATTTTTTACGGTTTTGTAATTTCTATCATGTTTAATAATTATTTTTTCTTTTTTCTGGACACAAATAACATATGTTTAAGGTGTATTTTAGAAGTAGGGGTAGAAATAGGTCAGGCCCATAATAGGGGCCTACATGCTAACTTATATAGGCTCAGGCCAAGCCACACATTATTTTTAAATAGAAAAGGTTTAGGTTTTTATATAAGCCTATTTAGTTAAAAAGGCTAGGCCTCAGGCCCTAAAAGAAGCCTTTTAAGCCTATCAGGCCGGCCTATTTAAATAAATATGAATACTTTTTTTATTATCATTATGTTGTGTTTTATACTTTGAATTAAAATACAAAAATAAAATTTGGTTATCTTGAAGAACTTTTGAAAATAAGATGAAAATATCCGATGAACATTGTTTTCATAACTTTTCTTAAACAAATAGTCTCTAAAACTTATGATAAGAGGTAAGTTAAAATAAGTCAATGCAAACAAATTTTTAGTCTATTGGTCTTTTAGTTAGTTAATCTATTTAAACTTTATTTTAATTGCTTATATACATATTTCTAAAACAAATAGGCTTTTATATAAGCTAACAGGCTAACCAAACTTTCGAAAAAGCCAGACTCAGGCCTAAAAAATAAGTCTATGACAGGTCATAGGCCAGACTTAAGCTTGAGTTTTTTTGACAGGCCAGGCTTAGGCTTGACCAAGCCTAGCTCGGCCCAGCTTATTTCCACCTCTATTTAGAAGGTGTAAAGATTGGTGTAGGAATTTTAGTGTCAAAATAGTAGCCCTCTAAATAAATGCACATGTATCTAACTTGTCTGCTATAATTACTAGTGCACTACTTTTTTCCCCAACTTTTCAATAGGGATAATAATTACCTATTTACACTAGTAATATCTAAGATAAGCTATATATTGTATATGATTCCCTTGCTAATTCTTAAATAAATATGCTTCACTTACAATTTCTATAGACACATAAATTAATTTATAAACGTTTATTTATATTTAACTTTAATTAATAATTTAAATTATTAATTAATTAGAGGAGTAAAGTCTTTTTTACGACAATAAAACGTAGTAACATATAAAAAATAATTAAATTTATCAATTTTATTTTATTATAATTAATTTATGATTATTATAATGAAGTATATTGGACTGTTAAAACACTAAATATTTATTAATAAAAATCGTAACACTCAGCCTTTCAACATATAATATATACATTATATGAATAATTTATGTATGCATTACCTACTTTTGTTCTCTAAAGATTGATTTATATGATACAGAGGCATTACTGAAATATAAAAATATAAAGAAATCCTTAAATTGATACAAAGTGAGAAACAATGACATTTTTCATACTACAATGACATTAATAAAGCGTTAAATGATATAAGTAAATCTTATGCAATTTGATGAAAATGCATGTTCAATTGTTCACCAACGAGTCAATTGAAGCTAGCTTGTATTAGAGTTGGTCAGAGATATAGAAACTACTAAACCATCTCTTAAATAATATTATATATTTCATGTAATTATTTCAAATGAGAAATTATTACTTGTTTATATATGCTTTGTCAAAAGTTAGAAAGATTGAAACAAATCAATTGTTTATACATTTATTTTGACTTAATTAATTATAGGGAAATGTTAACCAGTATCATCAGGGCAATTGTTAAGACTTTAAAAATAGTAAATTTATCTCAGTAATCTGCGTATTTAATGCCTCGAAAATTAAAATATTAAATTTTTTATAAAATATTTTTTTTGGGAACATTTAACCATTGTCCTGAGGGCACTGTTTGCAAAACCCTTAATTATAGAAAATTTCTTTAGCCACCTCCCTATGGGGTCACCCCAGCGAAAAACCCAAATTACCCCTGCTTCGGAAATGAACTTCCGAAGCTTTGATTTTTTTAAAAAAATTTCCACAATTCGGAAGTGCATCTCCGAAAACACCTCATGGGGGTGTCTTCGGAGATGATCTTCCGAAAACACCTCATGGGGGTGTGTTCGGAGATGAACTTTCGAAAACACCTTTGTTCAGATTTTGAGGGGTTTCGGAAATGCACTTCCGAATTATGCAGAAACAGAGATTTTTTTTATGTTTTTCTTAACAGTTTCGTATTTTTAATTAAAAGAAATCGGGAAATAAAATAAACGACATATAAAGGTGAAAATACTAATATGATAAAAAAAAGTAATATATACAACCGATCTGAATCCAAATAATAATAATAATAATGTGCTAAAGATACAATCCGAAAACAAAAAATAAATAAACCCGACCACTACTGGGTGTGCCTAACCCTCTCTCCCTGGGACCTCCTCTGCCGCCTGTATGCCGCCGCACGGCCCGCATCAGTGACGATCATCTCCATCACGGCCACAGCCTCTGGACCGCCCTGCTGAACGACACCTCGATCCAACACGTCCCGCCCAAGCATCTCTATCCGCTGGCAGATCGACATGCTGCAGATTGAATGGGCCGGTCGGATAGCAACGGTCGGGGGATTTTTGTCCACCCCTAAAAGAAACATAGCTCCACAAAATTTGGTGAGGTTAAATAAATGCACATGTGTACGTACATCACAATAACATAACCTTTTGTAATGTTTATAAATAGAGCTTCACTCTTCAAAGTTTCAACACAAATTTTTCAATAAATCTCTCATTTCTCTCTCTATTTCTCACTCACAACCAAAACTTCTTTATCTCTCACTCACATAACCACCAGTTCATCATATCTCCTTATCTCTTTGTGCATCAGTTTACTTCATAAATGGTATGTAGTAATATATTAAATCTAAAATATTCATAAGAATTAGTTCAAATCTACTTTTGTATTCTTACCTATAAAATAAAGGGTAGTATGTTCTTCTAAAATTTTATCTTTTTTCATGCAGGTTCATTGTTTTGGCCAACTATTGTTATTACTTTTGCGATTTCTATCATAGCAAGACATCATTTATCATTAACTAATGTTAATGGTAAATGGCATACAAATCAACTGTGATTTTCTTGATTAAATATGTAAGATCTTAAAATCTATATCTAAATAGTATTTAGTAATTTTTGATTTAATTTCTGTTGATCTATATTAATTTTTTAGATAAGATATTTATGCTAAATTGTATTAAGCTCTGGATTTTTATAATTTATTTAATTGAAAAGTATAGTTCATCAAATGTATTTATTATCAATTATCTTTTTAAAAGGAATCTATTAATAGAAATAAATTAACTAATTTACTTTTTAAAAAAATTATTTGAAGGAAAATAAATCTAATCAGTTATTATCCCAAACTCGAATCCCCAAACAATTCATGTTTTTCACCAAAATTCAAACGGGATAGAGAATTAGAACTCAAACCCGACCCAAACGGGTTCGGGTATCCCCGTCCCGCCACTATCCATTTAGTTAGATTAATTTCTTTTAATAAAAATACTTATTTTATAAATATTAAATTGCATTATAAATAATAAAATAAAACAATTTAAAAAAATTTCATATATACATTTAAAATATTTTAAATAATAATACAAATCAAAATATAAAAAATTGGTCACATATTTAATATTCTAAATTATCAAAAATAAATAATAATATACATAATGAAATAAATTAGACGAGTTCAAGATAAATATTTGTGTTCCAATTAGCCGATCCGTTATCATATTTTGTAATCGTGGAAAAATTCAAACTCAAACACAAATTCAATTAAAACGGATTCTATTATCGAAGCGAGTTCTAGTAGATAGCCACATGTATGAGTTTTGTTTCCTGCCTACCTCTTTCCATAAACACCTCACTGACATAACCCCTCACTACCTCTTTATCTACCCCTTAAAGTTGATAAACATCTTTTAAATTTATTCTTCACATTTCTCATAAATATATGTTATTTTTGTAAATATGCAGACTTACATTATCAATGCATCATTGGTTCACTACAAAAATCTCCTGCAACAAGTTTCTGACAGGTTACATATTTAATTTAATTTTTAAATTTTAAATAGAACTTACTTTTACACTATGCTTGGTTTGAGAGAAATTGTAAAGAGAGAATTAGCAAAGAGAGAAGTTGAAGAGAAATACTACATTTCTCTTGCTTGGTGGACAAAGAAATAGAAGAGAGAGATTTAAAATATATGGGGCCCACATCTTTTTGCAATGTTTAGAGGAGAAATGGAACAGATGGATGCTATTTGTCAATATTGCCGTTTATACCCTCGTTTTGCATTTGTACCACTGTATTGTATCCTTGTTATAATATAATAAGATTATAACAATAAACTGCTAAATAAAATTTGGTAAAAATTCTTTTCAAAGTAAATGTTAAAACCGATTATTAGGCAATCAAAAAAATAACTATTTTTTAAAAACCAGATAATATTAAAAATTAACTAAACTATCAATTAAAATTTTGACAATTTTTTTGATTAGTTATTTTTTTCAAAAAAATTATTACAAAGATTAGATTTTTAGTTAGGGGCTTTTATGTCAATTTATTAAATCATTCAACTTCTTTCTTTCCTATTTCTCTTCTATCTCTCTTATACCAATCAATATATTAAATCTATCTAATTTCTCTCCTACTTCTCTCTTTCTCATCTCTTTCTTATCTCTTTCTTTCTTTTTAATCTCTTCTCACAACCAAACACACCATTAAGGATGTTCAAGAAATTACTTTTACAAATGATCCAACTTCATCTAAACCTATTTAGTTTTGAGTTTATACATATCCAATTGAATATATATATATATATATATATATATATATATATATATATATATATATATATATATATATATATATATATATATATATATATATATATATATATATATATATATAGCTAAGGTCATTTTTATAATCTATATTTTATCGTTTAAAAATTAAAGTATTTCTATAACTTAATTAATAATATACTATGTTAATATTCATAATGATACAGATTTATGTGAAACATTTGACCTCATCGAGAAAATGTATCCTATTGTCTATTGTGTACATGTTCCAAATAAGCACACAATATTGGTCATAAAACCATGTAACTAATTGAAATTCATACTTGTATAACAACATATTATTAAATATAGATGAAAACTTAGTTTATAATTTGTTAATAAAAGTATTGTATTTAAAAATGAAGGTTTTGTTCTACCAATGCCATGCTAAGCTGGTGAAAGGAAAAATTGTCATGTGCCAATCAAATGATGCCTCTAGCATATGCTAATACATAAATTATACAAGATATATGAATTGCAATTTCTATAAACACTTTGTAACAATCATTTTAAAAAATTTAACTTCTTCCTATAAATTGTTTTGCAGAACTCCCATAGCAACTATATATTTAAGTTGGGTCCAAATCTGATAACTCTTTTCTATTGTTTAATGTTGTAGCCGGACTTAATTGCTCTCGGAGTTGACATCATAGCAAGTTGGTCTCCGATTTCCATTGAAGGAAGAAAGTTTGGATTTAACATTGTGTCTGGAACATCAATGGCATGTCCACATGTATCTGATACAGCAGGATACATCAACTTCTTCCGTCATACTTGTTCAACTTGATCAGCGGTTCCTATCTGATCATTGATGACAACAGGTAATCCGATCACATATTCAGATATACATTTACATCAATAAATTGAAAATAAATTTAACACGTATTTAATTTTGATTAATATTTTTAAAACAAATTGTCCTTTTTTAAGTTGAATATTTAGTGTAACCAATTAAGAAAGTTATCCCTGTGGAGATTGGATGACACTTTTTTCTTATACTTATATACTTGACTTCGTTTATATAAAATTAAACTTTTATCTATGTTTCAATTCTTTTTTTATTGTCGAATGTATATTACCGAACTCATGCCCTCAGCTATGAAACCATGCTATATTTAAAATTACTGTTTAAAATTTATGAAAACTTTTTAAAAGTACTTAAGTTTTTAAATCTATAAAATTGATAAGTAAGTCTTCAAAGTTACTTGCTACTATTTTTCTTCGTATCTATATAAAAAAAAGAGGACATGCAATGCAACACATATATACTTACCATAACAAGACATGCAATACACTAAGATAATGTAATTTATATTTATTTGATTTGAAATGTGTATAGTTTAGTTAATATGTTTTAAATTAATATTAACAAATATCATACGTTCCTTGTGTTGCAGCCAAACAATTGAGTTCGACAAATAATCAAGATGCTGAATTTGCTTATGGAGCAGGTCAAATTGATCCAGTGAAAGTTCTAAATCCCGACTTAATATATGATGCTGGAAAAATGGCTTACATAAGATTATTATGTAAATTAGTCTACAATAAATCCGTTTTAACAAAACTCACTGGAAATTTAAGGGGTTGTTACAATATATCATATAATTCAAGGGGTTGTTATAATGTATCATATATATCTGCAGAGGATTTGAATTATCCGCTGTTTGCTCTTAGAGCATTGAACCCGCACATCGTAAGGGGGACTTTCAAACGAACCGTAACAAATATTGGATCTCAATAGGAACATTTATGTCAGTTCCTAATGGACTCAACATCTCAGTGAAGCCTGTTGTTTTATCTTTCATTTCAATAGGCAAAAAGAAAACATTCATTCTTACTATAGATGGATCGATCAAAGAGTCTATTAGATCTGCTTCTTTAATTTGAAATGATGGTAAATATTAAGTGAGAAGTCATATTATTGTATATGATAAACGATCAGAGAAAGATGGAAAAGCTCCATATTTTAATGTTCGGTATGCTGTCATTATTATTGTTGATATGTCTGGAAATAGAAATGATAAAATTGGATTGTGTTCATATTCTTTGAAACATCAAGTAATTTATGGATGAGCACGAGGTTGTAATAGTCTCCCATTTATATAGAGATGTGAATATATGCGCGGATATGTTAGCTAATTATGAATGCATGAAGAAGGTTTCATTTATATTCGAAGAAACTCTGAGCTTTTTGATGTCCCTTTTGAATGCTGATGCTTCAATTTGCTTTATATTTTTTTTTTCTTTTCGGCTCAATTTAATACATTTTGAAATAGTTAAAATAAATAATTTAAATAACAATAATAAGTTCATAAGAATTTAGTTACTAATGAAAAACTAAAAAAATATAGATAAACTAAATTTTGTTTAAGAATATTTAAAAGTAAGAGAAAATTTATCAATTTCAATATATATATATATATATATATATATATATATATATATATATTTCTATTAATAACTAAATTATTATTACTTTTTAAACTATTTATTATTTAAATTAAGTAAATATTTAATTTAAAGAAAAATATATTTGTTTAAAAAACATCAAATATGTTTTTTTATTAAAAATAATAATTTTTTAAAGAAATATTTATTTTTTAATATGAATAAATATGTGAATTGTTATTAAAGTGAGAGACATATATTTTTTAGTGTTTTTTATTCACAACTAAACTATTATGTAATTATTATTGTTATTTAAACATTTTATTCTAAATAAACATTTTTAGTTTTATTCTGTATTCTATTTGTTTGGAGTAAAATATATATTTTATTATCAAAACAGTTAATACAAGCCCATCATCAAGATCCAGGCCTCAACAATAACTAACAAAATCCAGAATACCACAAACAAAAAAAATTAACTAATCTCCAAGTTTGCCATATTCACATGGTCCCTGAGTTTCTTTTTGGCCTGTGCTCGCAAAATAATAGTGTATTGGATGCTTTTGATAATATCAACATCCGAAGTTCTTGTCCAAATATCAAGTCATTACGAGCCTTTTATAGGTGGTATATAGCTTCAGCTGTAGTCATCTTGAGAAGGTTCTTTCTACAACCTTTCTTAGTTGTCTCTATAATAAGCCAATTCTTCTCCTCATCCCAACCTCAACTGGCTCTGTTATACCCTAACCAGAAGAGGAGATGTTTCTAGGCATCATGGGGTACATGCATTCAAAAAACAGATGCCTTAAAGTCTCCTTTTGACCACAAAAGGTACATAATCCATCCTTAGCAACCTGAATTTTTTTCAATCTATATTTAGTGGGAAGTCGACCATGCAGATCAAGCCAAACAGTGAAACACGCTCGTGGCCTGGCATAATTTTGGAAGAAAATCTTTCTCTAGTTCATAGGTATACTTTTGCCTCTAATTTCTTTGTACATATCACTAGTCCTAAATTTTTGCATTTGGATGCTCTTTTCCCAATATTTTCTATTCAAAACTAGGTCCCTCATCTTAGTAATACTCTTGATCATCCAAGAGTTTGAGGCTTTAACTTGCCAATGCATAATATTGTCACATTTCAAGTAGTATGCATTCAATCCATCGGATCCAAAGCTTTTATCATATTTCATGTGTAGGTTCCATAGCATCTTGATAAGAATAGCTTTTATCCAAGGGAATGTTGTGGAACGATTTATTGCTCTACATCATGTCACTGATACTACATCTGACTCATTAAGGAATGCTCTTTGTGGTATTCATGATAAGTACAAGTTATCTATTTCAAGGATACGAGGGCAAGGATATGATGGAGCTTCAAATATGAGAGGTGAATTTAATGGTTTACAAAGAAAAATTATTGATGAAAACCGTTATGCTTTTTATGTCCATTGTTATGCTTACCGTTTGCAATTGGTTGTTGTGTCGGTTACTAGTAGTTTCTCATCTATTCATGATTTCTTTGAGTACATCTTCTTGATTGTGAATACAACAAGTGCATCTTGTAAGAGGAGGGATGCTTTGATAGAGGCACAACACCAATATATTTTAAATAAACTTGAGAGTGGTTAGATATCTCGAGGAAGAGGCTTGCACCAATCATCTAATCTCACTAGACCCGAGGATACTAGATGGGGCTCACATCATACTACATTGATTCGTTTGGATCAAATGTGGTCCTCCGTATTAAAGGTGCTTAGTATGGTTCATGAAGATGAACGTTGACCATCTCAAGCAACGAGTTTGATAGAAAAAATGGAGAGCTTTAAATTTGCTTTTATTTTGAGGTTAATGTTAAAGTTGTTTGGTATCACAAACGAGCTTTCAAATGTCTTACAAAGAAAAGATCTTAATATTATGAATGCCATGGAATTAGTTGATGTTGCCAAAGCTCGGTTGGCCACAATGAAAGAGAGTGGTTGGAATAATTTGTTTGCCGATGTCCAAGAATTTTGTGTTGCTTAAGGTATTCCAGTGCCAAATATGGATGAATAAATACCAGTTCGTGGTCGTTCAAGAGTAGAAGGGAGGACTATCACTAATCTTCATCATTACCGTGCAGAGAATTTTTATGTTGCTATCGACAAAATATGTGCGGAGATGGATCACCGCTTTAGTGAAAGAAGTAACATTATACTTGATTGCTTTTCATGCCTTGACCCCAAGAAATTTTTCTCCAAGTTTGATGTTGATAAGCTTGCTCATCTCGCAGATATTTATCATGCTGACTTTTCTGATGATGACCGAGGAACAATTAGGGATCAACTTGACACTTATGTTCTCCAAGTGAGAAGAAATGCTTCATTTTCCACTTGTGAAGATGTTCAAAGTTTGGCTATGAAGATGGTTCAAATTGAGAAACATTTGGTATTTCCATTGGTTTATAAACTTATAGAGTTAGCTTTGATATTGCCAGCATCCGTTGAAAGAGCTTTTTCAGCAATGAAAATTATCAAGTCTAAATTGCGAAATAAGATCAACGATGTGTGGTTCAATGATTTGATGATATGTTACACCGAGCGGGAAATATTCAAGTCACTTAATGATATTGATATTATTCGAACATTCACCGCAAAGAAGTCTCGGAAAGGACATTTGCCTTGTAATTTTATTTAACCCTCTATTGTAAGGTTATGTTTGTCTCTTTTATTTTGATCAACGACTATTTATACATTATATATAATATAAATTTGCGATCTTTAAATTTTTGCCCAAACTATATAATATTTCTGACTCCGCCACTCGCCACTGTGTGCAATAGATGCGTCTAAAAATATTACGTTAAAGGTGAGAATACACTAAAGGTTAAAAATGCATTTTTGTATGGAATACTAGAAAATGAGGTCTCACATCTAAATATATGTGTGGATTAAAGAAGACCTTATACAACCATAAAGAGTTATCTCAAACAATGATTTCTAAGATTCACAAAAGTATTAGTGTCTTTGAATTATAAGCAAAGTCAAAGAAATTATATCTTTTTTTCCTTCAAACATAAGTTTTTTTATATGTGAAATTAGTTTTGTTTTCTGCTTCGTATAATAATAGATTAGTAATCGGTTGGAGGCTTTATATTGACCGATGATCATAAGTTGACTAAGTAGTTTAGGGGAAACGTCAGCAGGTAATTTCGCAGATGCAGAGGTTGAAGATGATGATATGGAGGGCTGACTTTTGACCGCGTGCGTGTTGCTCCCTCATTCGCTGGTTAACGAAACATCCTCTCTCTCCACACGCTATTGGCTGCAGGCGTAATACATGGGGCGCAGGTTGACTCTTCCTTGACTTCTCCACTAATCCTTTGTTTTTATTTATTTCATGTTGGTGGATTCTTTTATAGATAAACGTTCCAGTTCCTTTGGTAAGGCAGACACGCTTCCAACTTTCATCACCTGGGTTTGATCCCAGTCTTTTGCCTTCAATTCTTTTAACCTTTTCCAATTCCTTTTTCCTTTTAATTAACTAATAATATTATTAATTAACCACCTGATTTCTTCTCAATTAACACTAAGCTACTAAATTAGATATAACTAGGATTAAGTTTTTTTTAATTAGTTAATAATTAGCGTTGATTTAAAATTAGAATTAGGTTTTCCTTTTAATTAATTCATTAATCTAGTAATTAGGATTTAATCTTAGGTTAAATAATTTTATTTAATTAGATAATTTAGGTTTAAAATTAATTTAATTAGGTTTCCATCACTAACCTTCGCCTTTAACCCTAAAATCACATTTGGTAGGTATTGCCCATTAATCGCAAGTTTAGATTTCTTGCCCATAAATCTTTTAGCCACTAATTTTTAAACTGTTTTTTTATTAACCTTTTGAACCTTGATCTTATTTCTTCCTATTATAATTTTGCCATTATTTGTTTCACTTTATTATTATTGCTGTAATGTCTTGCAGGGTTATCATCTACTTAATTATTTCTTGTGGTTTTTCCGCAAGTTTTTGCCTAATTTTGTATCTGCCCCAAAGTCTTGTAATAGCTTAGGATTTCTATTTTTGCCTCTATATTTGCATGCAGGTGTTTATTGTAATAGTTTAGGTTTTCTTTTCCGTCTTTATTTTTCTGCCCACAGGTGTTTATTGTAATAGCGTAGGAATTTATATTCTCTGCCTTTAATTTCTGTATGATATTAACTGTGCGGTTAGTAATCCTAGGGAGTGCAAGCATGTTAATTGAATTAGCATCACTAATTTACAAGATAAATATTTAGATCTATGAATAACTACAAAGTGATGATTCAGATCTATGAATAACTACAAAGTAAAACTAAATGCAAATGTAACGAAACATAAACAGGTTAGATAATAATCGTAAATGACTTCGACGGAAATGTAAAGGAAATTAAACTACAAATATGAAAATAATTGACGAGAAAGTAAAGGAAATTAAAATACTTCGATCTTATAATAGAAAAATAAACATATATGAGGTGTTGGTGTTACACGTACATCTCTCAGCGAAAACTCTTTCTCTAACGCTTGATACTTGAGTGATTTGTGAGTAATTTGTACAAAATGAACACCCCTGGATCCTACCGCTAAGACCCTTATTTATACTAATTCGACCCTAACGGTCCTATACTAGCGAAATGCCACGTTGCCCACATGCATGCGCTTCGAATTCATGGGGCTCCACGCGTCCTCCTTGATTCAAACGGACCTTTTTCGAATTTCAAACCTTCCCGCTCGAACCTTATTCGATTCGTGTCAACGTGTCCTTCGTGAGAATGTATCAAAATACCTTAAGTCTTAACAATCTTTGTGTTTCGAAGACTACTTAAGGTTTCGAAGGCTACCTAAGGTTTCGATTTAGAAACCTTCATAACATATAACATTCTCAAAAATAGTCATTCAAAGCCATTCTTCCTTAGAAACTTATATCTTCGAAGAATATACACATTACTCGAAATCTCCGGCTAACAATGAGTTGGTTCCGTTGTTCAAAATCACGCGTTTGAAGTCGTGTCTTCGACACTTTATTGCTCAAAATACGCATCAATACCTACAAAATAAATATAAAACTATCAAAAGGTACACAAATGAATCAAAACATGAGTATAAACAAACTAAACGTAATCATTTATACGAGTGAGTCTAAAAATACATTTTTGGGTTTGTTTTTGAGAAAAATAGAGATCAAACGATCTCACTTAAAACATATTTTAATGTGCAATAGATGCGTCTAAAAATATACCGTTAAAGGTGAGAATACACTAAAGGTTAAAAATGCATTTTTGTATGGAATACTAGAAAATGAGGTCTCACATCTAAATATATGTGTGGATTAAAGAAGAAAGACCTTATACAAACATAAAGAGCTATCTCAAACAATGATTTCTAAGATTCACAAAAGTATTAGTGTCTTTGAATTATAAGCAAAGTCAAAAAATGAAGGCTATTGTAATAACCAAACCAGGTGGACCTGAAGTTCTACAACTTCAAGAGGTTCAAGACCCTCAGATCAAAGACCATGAAGTCCTCATCCGAGTACACGCCACTGCCCTTAACAAAGCTGATACCGTTCAGAGGAAAGGCGCTTACCCTCTCCCTCAAGGTGCTAGCCCTTACCCAGGTCTTGAATGTTCTGGAACTATTGAATCCGTTGGTAAAAACGTTTCCAACTGGAAAATTGGTGATCAGGTATATATACCTATTCCATGATTACAACTCAAAATTGAATTGTGGGTTTTTCTGTAAATTGAAAATTGAATTGTGGGTCTGTAAAAAGTTTTAACCTTTTCCAGTTCTTCAACTAGCACAGCATATGCATTTGGTTTGAATTAGCTATTCAGCTTGATTATTAAACATTAGCAAATTTACAATCTTTATCATCAGAATTATTAGGTCTTGTTTGGATACAACTTAATTGAACAAATTATTAGGTCTTGTTTGGATATAGACAGAGTTTTAGGACATGTAAACCAATCTTAGAGCTTCTTGTTTGTACATGTAGGATCGATTAAACACCTCATTCATGTCATAAATAATGAACACGTTAGTTTTTTTTTTTTTTTGTAATGGATGTGCTTAGAAGGTTAACCGGACAAAGCACAGTGTGTCGTGGTGTCTGACACTTGTATGACACTCGTACGTCACGTATCCGAAAAGTCAGATAAATGTCGGAAAAGTCAGAGAAGTGTCTTCCAAGGTTTTGAATGTTGAAGAGTGTCAAAACAAAGAAAAAAAATCTATTTTTCTTCCAGAGTCAGAGTGTGGAAGATTCTGAAAAAATCTATTTTGCTTAGAAGGTTCTGAATTCACGTTCACCACACTCGTTTGTTTTGCCCGCACTTTAGTGCGAGGCGCGCCAAGGTTTTAAGCCCACATCCTTTAATGTGACCGCCCCGACCCGTCCCGTTTTTTATGCGGGCACGAACATTAACATAAATTTTATAATTTTAGGCTTAAAAAGTGTAGTGTCCGCTGGCGTAGCCCGCCCCGTCCTTACTTTTTTGCTGGACGAACCAAGGTTTTAGGCCCGTACCCTTAACTATGCCCACGTGCCCTATTTTTTTGTGGGCTTTTGTAGGACGGGCCTAAACAGGGCGGACATGCCTGTTTGCCACCCCTTATGATATTCATACAACACATGTGGAACAATGCAAACAAGTTTTTCAAAAAGAAATAGTTTTCATAATTACCTTATACATCTTTTGGACATATATCGAAACAATATCATCAATGAAAAATTAAAGACATTAATTTTAATTAGAATATTTTTTACTCTTACAATAATAAATAGATAAATGAAACTTAAATACTATGTTAGCAGTGTCCTATGTATTTTATATTAACGGTGCGGAGTGTCCTTTTACATACTTAAATGACTAATTTGTTGGAAAAGTTTTAAAAGACTAACTCGAAAAAATCATTTTACTTGAAGGACTGCATGATGTATTTGGCCTAAGTTTTGTTAAAAAATCTCACAAGTTGTGAGCTTTGGTGTGCTGTGATTATGAATGGATATTATGAGGTGTGGCTTCACTTCACAGGTATGTGCTCTTCTAAGTGGAGGTGGATATGCTGAGAAAGTAGCTGTTCCTGAGGGACAAGTTCTTCCCGTTCCACCCGGGATTTCTCTGAAGGATGCTGCTAGTTTTCCCGAGGTTGCATGTACTGTGTGGTCAACTATTTTTATGACGAGCCATCTATCTCAGGGGGAAACCTTGTTGGTAAGTCATATCATTTGTAATCAGCAGTAACTTTCCAGTAAAATACAATCTGCTCTCTTCAAGCATGGTTTATTGAGTAATTTGCTACTGATTCTTGCCTTGCTTTTGATCTTAATATATGACTATTGGCTATTTGATTATTTGCTAATTAGTATGGCTTAATAGATGATGTCTTAACTTTATTATTCTCAGATTCACGGTGGTTCAAGCGGAATCGGTACATTCGCAATTCAAATAGCTAAGTACCGAGGATCAAGAGTATTTGTTACTGCAGGTTCACTATTTCTTTCGAATGAAATTTACACTATTGAAATTCCAAGCGATGTTTGGAGGAACTTTATTCTAGATATTACTAAGCAGGTAGTGAAGAGAAGCTAGCTTATTGCAAGAGTATTGGAGCCGATGTTGGCATCAATTACAAAACAGAAGACTTTGTTGCAAGGGTGAAGGAAGAAACTGGTGGTCAAGGTATTACCTCTAGGAAGCACGGTGCAAATTCCCAGCACTCTTAAACATTATATGAATTCTATAGCAGGACTTGATATCTTTGTTTTTTAATCGGTTGCATAGAGATGCATCGGGTAATATTATCATTAATGCGGTTGCAGGTGTTGACGTTATACTTGATTGTATGGGAGCATCCTACTTCCAAAAAAATCTTGATAGCTTAAATTATGATGGAAGGCTTTTTATTATCGGCTTTCAAGGGGGCGTGTCTACAGAGGTAGATCTACGTGCTTTATTTGGCAAGCGTCTCACTGTACAAGGTATTGTAATCTTTCGATTATACCTTTTTTAAATAGATATTTCTCTTCAAGTTTAGTTTTCTGCATATTAGATTGGTGGATTATGTGCAGGGGCTGCTTTGCGTATTCGAAGTCCTGAAAATAAAGCTGTGATCATTAGTGAAGTGAAGAAGAATGTTTGGCTTGCAATTGCAGAAGGAAAGGTTAAGCCTGTGATCTACAAAACTTTCTCTCTTTCGGAAGCTGCGGAGGCTCACCGGCTTATGGAAAGCAGTCAGCATATTGGAAAGATATTGCTCCTGCCATGAAAACTGTGGTAAATACTCGACAGATGTACCCGACACGACATACTTGTGGATCATTTGAGTTTAGATCTTTGTGTGTTCTGCTTCAGTGTTTAAATATAGTTGTGGTTTACAATTACAATGAAATGTGTAATTTAATGTCATGGTGGAAATCATACTATGAGGAAATGTTTGTTTTTGCTATCTACTAGTATTTGTGAAAACTGGTGTAAAAAATCTAGATGTCACATGCACTAAATTGATATTAAATTTTATATTATCAAGACTAGTTTGATTGGTTTTTCTTTTATGTTACTCCATCTTCTACTTTGTTTTCTTGTTACATCAGTACTTTAGCATATTAGTGTTTCTTTCATTAACTACTAAGCTATTTTGCAAAATTCAAGGGCATTTCTCAATACACTTTATATGTTTCTTGTAAATCCGATAAATTTTAAAAATAGTCCTTAATCGGAAGGTAATATCATGACGCGCCTTGTACAATTTTATTCCATATGCATTAAATGTTCGAACTGAGTGACTCCAGATAATAACAAAAGATCAAGCTCAAATGGACAAGTCAAATCTGACAAAGTCCACGAAGGTCGAAGGGCTTATGGACCGAGTAGGCGGGGGCATAGACGAACTAAGATTGCAAGCCACACAACACTCCCTCTATGGAGTTGGCTTGGGAGGCAACTGTTCCCGCCTAGGCCGAACAAGTACTTAATGGTCCATAACAAACTCACCAGGCCCGTTAATTACTACACAGACTAAAGTGTCAGGTGATTAGAACACAAGATTATTATAATGATGTTTGGATTATGACATTATTTTATATGAATGTATCATTCAATTACATATGGACCCAATGAAGGTTATAGTACCTCAAGAATAAACATGAACTTACCATGGAAAAAATGGTTATAATACCTCAAGAATAAGCATGAGCTTACCATGGGAAAAAAACCTGAAGCAGACAAATGATTGAAGGAGGGATAAAATATTTTGACACTTGTTCCTTTGAGCAACCATCTTGCACTAAGAAGGTTCTATACCCTCAAAATCCTAGAATCCACATATAAAAGGGAGACAAACTTCAAATCCAGGTACACATTGTTTTCAACCTAACATATCTCTTGCTTTTGATAAAACTTACCAGGGGTTAGAGTGCTTGTAGGTACTACCCTTCCTCAAGGTGCCAAACCAAATTTGAAAGTCACTATTTCTTCTCGAAAATTACTTGACTCGAAAATTACTTGAACATGATCAACTTCGCAACCTCGTGAACGACTCCTTTCAAAGAAAATGATTGAAGGAGTACCATTTGATGACAACACGAATTATACTCCAACACTTGTCCCTATGGAAAACTATCTTGCAAAAAAATGTTTTAGGCCTGCAAAACCCTATAATCCACCTATAAAAGGGGAGACAAATTCCAAATCAAAATACACATTCTTTTCAACCAAAAATACGTCTTGCTTCTGATTGAAAAATACTTGGACGTTATAGTGCTTGCAGGTACCACCCTTCCTTAAGGCGTCATCTCATATATGGAACTCATTATTTCATCCTAAAAACAATCTAAACCTGACAAACTTGATACCTCTGTGAATGAATCCTTTCAAGAAGCATCACAAGTTATTCAAAAGAACTTTATTAAGTAATGTAGCAAATAACATAACAAACACGTTGCAATTAACGAGAAGCATCGAGAGTTTGTCAATCAACAAGCAAAAATTTTAATGGAATGCATTTTCGTGAACAAGTCAGTAATCTGCAGGGACGAAGAAACAAATAGTAAAGTAATAGTTCCATGTTGAAGATGATGGCGGGTAAGGTGACAATTAATCTCAATGTATTTGGTGCTTTCATGAAAGACCGAGTTAATGATCACATGAGTTTTTACGTTTTTATCTAAATTACTCTAAAAAAACTTGTTTTAAGTTTTACGCAAGTTTCAAGTATTTTTCTTCCGTTGCGTTTTGCTATTATTGTTGTACTCTTGGATCGAAAGTCTCCTTTCAGAGAATTATTAATTTCATATTTGCTTACTTTATTCTAGGTTCCATTTTTCAATTTTTATTTTGAATTTTATGTATGTTTATGTTGTTTTAACATTAATTATGTCTGAGTAGATTTTGTGTAGAGTCCGAGACACGAGGATCTTCATACCGACGAACCTCATGCGAATTTCTTGAATAATAATTGTAATGAGATAGATGTAATTTTTTTTGTAATTTATGTTTTAAAAAATAAATATGTTTTCCATGAAAGTAGAAGCATGAAGATACCGTTTACGAACCAAAAGGGAGAAAACGGTATCCAGCTTAGTAAGTCAAATGATAGGTTATGATACTTGCGAGAGCAGATCATAATTGATCGAGAGAATACTTTTGATTTTTATTTTTTTTTCTAAAATTTCATGCTGCGAAAGCAGAGGTTTTATAAGTTTTAAGGTTCAATGGATGTGCCAACGAAAGTGGGCATTACCACTAATTTTGATATTTTCTTAGACTCTTGTTTTAATAATAAAGAAGACAATTATTTTGTAATTTTATATACTTGAATTGGTTTCACGAAAAGTCTTAGATACATATGATAGAAAAAGGTACTTGATCGCTTATCTCTGTAAACTCGATAATTTTTATACTACTCGATATAATCGTATACTTGCAACTATCAAATTTTTGGCGCCCTTTCTAGGGACTATTTTCTTTCAATGTCATAACCTATTTTTTCTCTGTTAGACTAAGGTACTTTTTAGTTTTTATTAATTATTCTTGTTTCCGGTTGTATGCAAGGAGCTCGGAGTTTAGGAAATCTCGTTAATTTGATTAACAAAATCGGGCATTATCTCCATGAGATACATCGATTAATTCGAGCCCAATATGCGATGACCGATGACGATAATCGCCCGCTTAAATAATTCGATGTATCCTCGAATGAAGAACCACAATCGAGCATTGTTCGTGCTTCCATAGAAGCGAATAATTTTGATTTGAAACCTTATCTACTGCACATGGTGTAGTAGAAACGTTTTTCTGGTTCTCCAACTGACAACCTAAATTTGCACCTTTCCATCTCTAAAATGCAATGGATTAGATCTTCAAATCTTAGTCTTATTTTAAAATAAATATATTACTTACAAGATTTTAGATGTCAAGTAATAAGCGTGAAAAATGAATTCCCACATGACACTCTCATTTTTCATTTTTAGAATTAATCTTTTCCTTTTAATTATCATTAGTTACAAAGTGAGGACTAATAACTAACTTAAAAGACTTGCTTCTTCCATTTTTCTCATCTCCGAAACCAATGAATTAAAGTCGTGACATGCACAAATTAAAATACACGTGTCAATAGTTAAATCAATACATTTTAATTAAATTAAAATTTTAATTTTTAAGTGAGTTTAATATTTCGTCGATAATAACATTATTGTTGTGTCAAAAAAAACAATACATAACATGATGATAACTAACTAATAACTAACTGCATAGCTAGACACAGTTGTCAATAACTAACTAATAACTAACTTGCATAACGAGACACAGTTGTCAGTAACTAACTTTCGAAAGTTCTAGAATCCTTTCAACTCAAGAGTCAGAAACTTCTAGAATCCTTTCAACTTCACACATTCATAAAGTATAATACTGTACTTGTGTTGTAGTAACATTCAGAAACCGAAATTACAAGAAACTGTTGATCGTAACAAACACCAAGAAAACCGAAAATGAAGGTTCCAACATTCTCAACTCCAGGAAAACCGAAAATGAAGGCTGTTGCAGTTCACAACCCAGGTCCTCCTCGAGTTCTGCATGTTCTAGATATCGACCAACCTCGTCTCAGAAACGATGAAGTTCTCATCAAAGTCAAATTCGCCGCCGTTAACCCAGACGACATTTCTCTCCGACAAGGCGCTTTCCCTTTCCCCAAAGCTGCAACTCTTTTCCTAGGTTTTGAATGTTCTGGAATCATCGAAGCCGTCGGTAAAAAAGTCTCCAAATGGAAAATCGGTGATGAGGTTGGTATATACATTCATGATTCATCTTTTCATTATTCAATTGTTGATTTCATTCATGTTGATCGTGAAATTTTGATAGGTTTGTGCTCTTCTGAATGGAGGTGGATATGCTGAGAAAGTAACTGTTCGTGAGGGACAAGTTCTTCCGATTCCAAACGGGGTTTCTATGCAGGATGCAGCTAGTCTTCCCTTCGCTGCATGCACTGTCTGGTTAAGTATCTTTATCACCAGCAGACTATCTAGAGGAGAAACCTTGTTGGTAAGCATGGTTCTTGCCTTGCTTTCGATTATCTGTTATCTTCGCGTTGCGTAATAGACTAATAGTTGATGTGTTAATTTTATGAATTCTCAGATTCATGGAGGTTCTGGAGGAATTGATGCATTTGCGATTCAGGCAGCGAAATTGTGTGGAGCAAGAGTAATTGTTGTTGCAGGTTCACTATTTCTTTTCATCTTATTGAGTTTTTTTTTACTCAGTTTCCGTGTCCTTAAGCAGAAATTTTATTCAAGATATTACTATGCAGATGATCAAGAGAGGCTATTTTATTGCGATAGTCTTAAACTTAAAGCAGATGTCTGCATCAATTGCAGAATTGAGGACTTTGCTGCAAGGGTAGAGAAAGAAACTGGTGGTCGAGGTATATATGAATTAAGCATGGTGTAAATAAATTCTTGATATCTTTGTTTTTTTGATTGGTTGCTTAGAGAGAGACTCGTCGATGTGGTTGCAGGTGTTGATGTGATTCTTGATTGTATTGGAACACCTTTCTTTCAAAAGAATATTGATTGCTTAAACTTCAATGGAAGGCTTTTCGTGATCGGCACTCTAGGGGCGACTTTGTATACTCAGATGGATCTAAAGGATATAGTTACCAAGCGTCTCACTGTCCACGGTATTACAATCTTCATGTTTAGTTTCATACTTGTGTTCGAAATGGAAGTATTTTGCGCGCACGATTCAAGTAAAAACATGGTTTGATGAATATGATTTGGTGGATTGTGTGCAGGGGGTTACTTGCATAATAGGAGTTATAGGAGTAAGCAATTGATCATTGAAGATGTGAAGAAGAATCTCTGGCCTAGAATTGGATATCGAGATGGAGAGATAAATCCTTTGGTCCACCAATGTTTCACTTTTTCTGATGCAGGTGAGGCTCACAAGCTTCTGGAAACTGGTGACCATATTGGGAAGATATTGCTTGAGCCATCATGCTGAATACTAGATAGATGTACATGAAACAACATATTTTGGATCATTTGTTTGATTGATGTACATGAAACAACATTGTTTTGGATCATTTGAGTTTAGACTTTTGTTTGATTGATGTACATGAGACAACATTGTTTTGGATCATTTGAGTTTAGACCTTTGTGTGATTGATGTAACATGAAACAACATATTGTTTGGATCATTTGAGTTTAGACCTTTGTGTATTCTGGTTTCTGTTAAATAAAGTCATGGTTTACAATTTTGAGCTTAATGTGTTACTAAATGTAGGAATCATATGTGAATTTCTATGTTCTGTTTTTTATTTTCTTAGTTGCTTATCCATCTTTCATTGATTACTTGAAAATTGAATGCTTTGATAGCAAATTTGTGTGAGAGGAAATAGTCTAAACGATGTTGATTAGTAGATTATAAATATTGAGTGAATAAAAGGACATGGAGAATTGTACAAGATAGTTGGTTGTTTATCTCCATTCTATATTTGTTCATAAATAAAGTCAGGCTCTATGTTTAAAAATCTCAAATTGATTTTGATATGTTATGTTGTTTTTAAATAAAATTGATTTTGTTTTTTAAATTCATTTTAAAATGAATTTAGAATTTATAGCTTTTTAATATTATAACATTGAATTTATTTGTGTAACTTATTTTTATATAAATATACTTTAGCATAAATTACTTTATATTTTTCTTATTTTTATGTTTAATAAAATTAATTTTATTAAATCAATTTTGTTTTTTTGCAAAATCTAATATACCAAATTTATGTCGGCTGAACTTATAGACAAAATTCAAGAAGATATTTGAAGTGACAAATTTTTGATGAAATATCTAGTTGCCACTTTTTTCCACACTATATTTCAAGTCGGTACTATAAATAATTAAATATATTGTATGAATTTATACTTTCAAAATAATTTTTGTTTAAAAGAGTATTAAAAATAGAAGTTAATGGAAATACAGCATTTTTATATTGTTAATGAAATCATAATTTTTTACTGTTTCTTTAAATTATCTATAAAATTTTTTATTTTTTTAATTGTGATGGGTAGTGACCGTATAAAATATTTTACAATGATAATGTACTATTTTAAACTCTTAAAAATATTCATTTATAAATACACTTTTATATTAAGCATTATTATCTACAAAAGTGAAAATAAAGATTAACATTGAGATGACACTTAAAATAACCACCATCTTTTTATGAAGAAATAACCATATTTTGTATGCCACAAGTTAATTTTATAAAATTAAAAAATACAGTACATAGTTATTCACATTTCATAAAAAATTTCTTAAATTATTTTTAAAATTAAATATATTTAGAATTTCAAATAGGATTTTTCATAACATCTTTACATTTATAAATCTTTACTAAAAAAATACATAGTTATCCAATAACATTTCATAAAATTATTTCTTAAATTATTTTTAAAATTAAATATATTTATAATTTCAAATAGAATTTCACAACATCTTTACATTTATAAATATTTACTAAAAAAAATTCATAGTTATCCAAACATATTTCATAAAATTATTTCTTAAATTAAAATTAAATATATTTATAATTTCAAATAGAATTTCATAACATCTTTACATTTATGAATATTTACTAAAATAAACCTTTAACCTTTTCATAACTTCTTTAAAATTATTAAATTGAATAACATTTCTTTTGTAGAGTCAAAATTCAAAAAATAGTAGAAAATATATTCAACTCATTTTTTTGGTATAGAACTCAAATTTTGTTATTATGTTAAACTCATTCCAAAATCAATTTTTCTACTTAGCTTAATTAACATTAATCACATCTTGTTAATTTCAATTAGTCCTGGTTGCTACAACACGTGGAGGTTTATTTTGATATAGATTACTTAGACATCAATTATTGACCATTTCCCTCACTTGTGGTTCAATTGAAACATTGAAACAAGGTTTTGAGTCAAACAAACAACCTCAGCGGCGATTACATTAAGGTTAGTGTTTCAATCCTTATTCCTCACGAACTACGTTGTTATGTTCTGTTGCAAATCATAAATGTTATTTTTTTTTGTTTTTCATATTGTTAATGAAATTAGAGTGACCCATTAAGCCCAAACGAAATAATCATCACTGAATTTTCCTTTACAGGTTGAAAGATTGAAGCTTTTGTCAATTGAGTTGTGTTTGTGATGGATCTAACTCAACTAAGTCCTGCACAGATTACTGTGTATGGATCTGCATTCTGTGTCATGCTTTCTATGCATTTCACTCTGCAGTTACTGTCTCAGCATCTTTTCTATTGGAAGAATCCAAAAGAACAAAAGGCTATTGTGATTATTATCCTCATGGCTCCTATTTATGCTATTGTTTCCTTTGTGGGTCTCTTGGATATTAGAGGAAGTAAAGAGTTTTTCACTCTTTTGGAGTCTGTTAAAGAATGCTATGAAGCTCTTGTCATTGCTAAGTTCTTGGCTTTGATGTATAGTTACTTGAATATATCTATTAGTAGGAATATTGTGCCTGATGAAATTAAAGGAAGGGAAATTCATCACTCCTTTCCTATGACGCTTTTTCAGGTATGGCCTGATGTGTTGATTTTGTTCTACTTGCATGTATCTTTGATGTTCGGTTATTATACGAGTGAATCAACGATTTAGTCTTTGAAATTATAGGCCTGAGACAATTCGGTATCTGTTATTGAGGTAGTGTTGTTAATTGATTTTTGCAGCCTCATTCGGTTCGGCTGAACCACCATAATCTGAAGCTTCTGAAATATTGGACATGGCAGTTTGTTTTTACTCGCCCGGTGTGTTCTATTTTGATGATTACGTTTCAGCTACTTGGGATCTATCCGAATTGGTTGAGCTGGATCTTCACCATCATTCTCAATGTTTCTGTTTCGTTGGCATTGTATTCTTTGGTGATCTTTTACCATGTGTTTGCTAAAGAACTTGAACCACATAAACCTCTAGCGAAGTTTCTGTGCATCAAAGGAATCGTTTTCTTCTGCTTTTGGCAGGTAAACTTGTTATCCTTTATATAATCATAGGCTATGAAGCACGAATACAGACACGGACACAACACTAACACGTTGGCAGCGATAGTAGTTTTAAAAAATGAATAAATTGAACGTAAGTTCTGACACTAACACGCAGACACGGACACACCGGTGTCAGTGTTAAAGAGATCATAGGACGGGCTGAATACAGTTATGACGTATAGAAAAGTTAGAGCAAGAAAGTTACAGACTACTTTCTGTTAGGCGTAGATATATACTCTTAACGCATAATCAATCCAATTAAGTTAGTCTTTCAAGTGATTCTCAACTTTGTTTTCTTTCTTTTAACTTTTTTTGTGATAACACGTCTTGATCAGATTTAAGTTTATGATTTGGCCGATAATCTAAGCATCTTGTTCTTTGGAGACTAATGATAACACAAAATCTTGAGACTGCTGAGGTTTTTTGCTAGCTAGTAACATGTCAAGCCAAAACTTTTTCCGTTTTCTGAGTTTGATTTCGGATATTTTTTTAACAAATGAAGTGTCTTGTTATGTCTCAAATTTTAAACCTGAAAGAGTTTTGAATTTAAATGCTGGTATCATACTAGTTACTATTTATTAGGATTTTTCTGACGGCATCTTTGTTTGGGCTGTTGTTATACAGGGAATGGTGCTGGACGGTTTAGTAGCAGCTGGCGTGATTCAATCCCGTCATTTGAAATTAGACGTGGAGCACATCGAGGAAGCAATGCAGAATATTTTGGTCTGTATAGAGATGGTGGTATTTTCTGTTCTTCAACAGTATGCTTATCATGCTTCACCATATAGCGGAGAAGTTGAAAAAATGCTTAAACAAAACAAGAAAAATGAATGATACCACCATCTATAAACATGAAACATGAAAACATTGATGCTATATTGCTATGTGGATGTGTTGTTTTGATGAAGAGTATTATTATTATGTATAATTGTACTGTACTAGGCTGTTCATACTCCATTGCCATAAACTCACCGTCGTTTTGGTGACAGTAATTTTTCAGCTCTACTAAAGAAACTTGGCTTATATTTAATCAATCACTTGATATCTACTGTCATGTCTGTTCTTAGGATGATAGTTTCTGTTTAGTGTTGTAACTCTTACAGTTACATCATTGCATGTATATATGTGTTAGTTATTGTCTGCGGTATTATTTCAAATTTTACTTCTATGCTCGAATATGGTGTCATTGAAATTTGATTCTATTATCAACCTCAAACACAAATGGTGGTTTCTCAAGTTCTCTTATATCCACGGTGAATCTCCAAATTCTTCTACCACCAACCAATTCATGAGCTTCAAGAAATTTACTGTTGCATGGATTTCAGATGAATCAGCTGCAGATCCTAAAGACCCTTTACTTGCATAATTCTGTCCTGTGATTGTGGCATAAGTTTCATTTTTATAAAAACTTGCATAAATATTATACGAGCCCATCCGCCCCGCAAAAAGATGGAGGTTATCACATACTGGTTATGGTCTCCTTTTGCGGAGGCAGTAAGAGTCGCAAATGATTTATCTGAGTATGAGTAATATGAAAAGTCAGTCTCCCTTTTCCTTTATGATTACATCTTTTATACAGTGGTTTTGGTCTGCTCAGCCTCAAAAAAAACCATTGATTGGTCATTTAGACCCATGTTTCTATTCTTTATGTACATGAGAGTAGTTAATGGGAATTAACTCCAACCATTTATGGCTATTTACACAATTTGAATGCTTTATCTGGTTCTTTTCATGTTGGTAATGGGTCAGTTAGTCTTATTGATTTGGATGAATTATTGTCATTGTTGTGAAAAACGATACCAATAACAAAGTATAATAGGGAATTAGGGAACAGAAGAAGAACACAAGAATTGGTTATAACTGCTATTCTTTTACTTTCTCTTAAAACAAGATTACAAGTTTACAAGAATAACAAATAACCTCTCTCACCCTAAATTAGGATTTGCAGCTTAGCAATGATGAGAGACTAGTATGCTATTTATAATAAAACCTAACATACTAACTAATGGGCTTTTTCCACAAGGCCCATTACACAAGCCAACTTAATAAACAAGCTAACTTAACAAATTAGGGTTTAAACACTAAAACCTAATTTAACATGCTAACAACCCTAGCATCTTCGACACAAGCATGTGAACAACCTTCGACATCATGCTTAACCCTGTCGAACCAAGAAGCTACCCTTCGGCCATACTAGAGTTTGATCCAATATCTCACAAATCTCCACCTTGGATCTAACTCTACAACATCAAGGGAACACACTAGCTTTCTTCATGCAGCTTTATCAACTGCATACAGTGGAAAAACTTGCAACTCGGCAATGTCTTGGTGATCATATCAGCAGCATTGTCTTCAGTCGAAACCTTCATCACTTGGACTTCTCCACGCTCGATTACTCCTCTGACGAAATGCAGCCTCACATCAATGTGCTTAGTTCGCTCATGATAGGCTGAATTCTTCGACAGGTGTATTGCACTCTGACTATCACATTTAACAGTGATACTTCGACCTTGAAGTTTCAGCTCCTTTGCAAAACCTTCAAGCCACAATGCTTCTTTCACAGCTTCAGTGAGAGCAATATATTCAGCTTCAGTGGTTGATAGAGCAACAACCTTCTGAAGAGTTGCTTTCCAACTAATTGCTGTGCCAAACATAGTGAAAACATATCCAGAAATAGACTTTCTAGAATCCATACAACCTGCATAATCAGAGTCGACATATCCTTCTATTACTGCTTTACTATCTTCACCCAAGGCTCCACCATAAATTAGGACTCTATTCAGAGACCCATTTATGTACCTTAAAATCCACTTCAATGCTTGCCAGTGAGCCTTTCCAGGATTCGCCATGTACCTGCTTACAAGACTTACTGCGTATGCTATGTCGGGTCTAGTACAGACCATAGCATACATCAAAGAACCGACTATATTAGCATATGGGATGCTATTCATATAGGCTCTTTCGACATCAGTACTGGGACACTGATCAATACTCAGCTTGAATTGAGGGTTTGTTGGAGTCACAACTGGCTTCGAATTCGACATACCAAACTTTTCAAGAATCTTCCGTAGATATGCCTCTTGAGATAGACATAACTTCGACTTCTTTCTATCTCTTCGAATGTCAATTCCAAGAATCCTGGAAGCAGCTCCCAGATCCTTCATATCGAACTCCTTATTGAGTTCAGCCTTCACCCTCATCACATCTTCAACATTGTTGCTTGCTATGAGAATATCATCCACATAAAGTAACAAAATAACAAATGAATTACCAGGTCGAAATCTGAAATAAACGCAGTGGTCGAACTGACTTCTAATGAAACTTATGCGTGCCATGAACTTGTCGAATCTCCTATTCCACTGTCGAGGAGATTGTTTCAGCCCATACAAAGATCTCTTTAACTTGCACACATAATCTTCCTTCCCCTTTTCGACATACCCTTCAGGTTGCCTCATCAGGATCGTTTCATCTAGATCACCATACAAGAACGCAGTCTTCACATCCATCTGTTCCAGTTCAAGATCGAACTGTGCCACCATGGCAAGCAACATTCGAATGGACCTATGCTTCACAACAGGAGAAAACACATCATTGAAGTCGACACCTTCTTTCTGAGTGAAACCCCTTGCAACTAACCTTGCCTTGTATCTTTTCGACGTCACTCCTTCAATTCCTTCCTTAACTTTGAAAATCCATTTACAGCTGACTAACCTTGCCCCAACAGGTTTCTTGATCAGTTCCCAAGTATGATTATCATGAAGAGATTTCATCTCATCATCCATGGCCTTCAGCCATTCAGTCTTATTTCGACTCCTCATAACTTCCTTATAGTCTCTAGGTTCTTCGTCTAGAACCTCACTTGCAGAGATTAAGGCATAAGCTATAAGATCTGCATATCCAAGTCTTTGAGGTGGCTTGATGACTCTTCTCGATCTATCTCTCGACAATAGGTAGTCATCGTCAGTTTCCTCAACTTCAGCATCTTCTGCTTCTTCTTCGACTTCATCTGGGATATGCAATTCAGCATCAACATGCTCCACCTCAACAGGAATCTCTACCTGTTCCAGCTCTTCGTCAGATGTTTCTGTACTTCGACCAACATCATCAGTTTTCTTAAAAGTCATTTTAGCTTCATTAAAAACTACATCTCGACTGGTGATACACCTCCTGTGACCTGGCTCTAGGCACCATAGCCTATAAGCTTTGACTCCTTCAGGGTATCCCATGAACATGCATTTCAGAGCTCTAGGTTCGACCTTGTCTTGCCTAATGTGAGCATAGGCTACACAGCCAAATACTCTCAGTTTGTCGAGATCTGGTGGATGTCCCGACCAAACTTCTTCAGGTGTCTTCATATCTAACGCTGTCGAAGGACATCTGTTTATCAGATATGTTGCTGTCGAAACAGCCTCAGCCCAGAACACCTTCTTTAACCCCGCACTAGTCAACATGCATCTGACTCTCTCCAAAATAGTTCGATTAAACCTTTCAGCCAAACCATTTTGCTGTGGAGTACCTGCAGTAGTTCTATGCCTTGCAATACCAGAGGCAGCACAAAAACTGTCGAATGCCTCATTGCAAAATTCAAGGCCATTGTCGGTTCTCAACCTCTGGACCTTTCTGCCAGTCTGATTTTCAACCAGAGTCTTCCAACTTTTGAAATTCTCAAAAGTTTCATCCTTAGTCTTCTGGATGAATACCCATAATTTTCTGGAATAATCATCTACTATGGATAGAAAATACCTTGCTCCTGAATGTGATGGACACCTTGCAGGCCCCCAAAGATCAGCATGGATGTAATCAAGGGATCCATGTGTTCTTTGTTTGCCTTTGTTGAACTTCACTCTGCAAGTTTTTCCAAGTACACAGGGTTCACAAAACTTCAGCTTTTCGATTTTGTCTCCACCAAGCAGATTTTGTTTCCCTAATTCGACCAGACCCCTTTCACTGACATGGCCCAATCTCATGTGCCAGATTTCTGTCTTCGACAAAGGTTTCGTGGATACAACATTTGTCGAACCACTTACAACTTCAGCCTCAAGGGTATACAAGCCTTGTTTCTTCACGCCTCTCAAGACTTCCTTCGACCCCTTCATGACTCTTAGGATGCTTTTCTCTCCTTGGAAAACATATCCTTTCTTGTCGAATTCACCAAGAGAAAGCAAATTTCTCTTCAAATCAGGAACATACCTAACTTCAGTCAACAACCTTATTGACTCATCATGGAGCTTGAATCTCACAGATCCAACACCTGCAATCTTGCAAGCCTTGTTGTTTCCCAGCAATACTGATCCACCATCTTGATCACATAATTCCTCGAACAAGTCTTTGTTTGGAGTCATGTGCCAAGTGCAACCTGAATCCATAATCCACTCCTTCTTAGAGTCACTGCTTGAAACCACAAGAACATCAGATGATTCGAAATCATCTTGAACAATGGCAGCGTTGCCATTATCCTTACCTCCATGATATTTCAGGCGTTCAGGGCACACCTTTCTTGTGTGACCCTCCTTCTTACAATGGTAGCATCGAATGCCAGATGCTTCGCCACCGTAAGACTTCGACTGGCTTTTGCCTTTCTTCTTGTCAAACTTACCATCCTTTCGTAAGAGTTTTCCTTTAACGGCCAAACCTTCGCCAACAGTCGAAGGTTTATGCTCCTTTCGTTCATTCAAGTCCTTAGAGTACAAGGCTGATTGAACTTCTTCAAACGTCAGGGACTCCCTTCCATACAAGAGTGTTTCTTTGAAGTGGGCATGTGATCGAGGCAAAGAACACAATAGTAACAGCGCTTGATCTTCATCATCGATCTTCACATCAATATTTTCAAGATCAAGAATCAGCTTGTTGAACATATCCAACTGCTCAGCCAATACTTTGTCTTCAATCATCTTGAATGAATACAAAGCTTGCTTCAGGTAGAGTCGATTTACCAGCGATTTGGTCATATACAAACTTTCAAGTTTCACCCATAACCCTGATGCCGTCGTCTCCTTTGATACCTGCCGGAGAACCTTATCACCAAGGCTCAACAGAATTGCGCTGTGTGCTTTCTCGATCATAGTTGTCTTCTCCGCTGCCGTTAATGCAGCATTCATGGCTGCCTCTCCCTTCAACGCTTCCAAACAACCCTGCTGAACCAGTAGGGCTTTCATCTTTAAGCGCCACAGACCGAAATCATTCACTCCGGTGAACTTTTCAATCTCATACTTTGTTGAAGGCATCTTCTCCACGCTCACCGCACCAATTTGTTGTGAAAAACGATACCAATAACAAAGTATAATAGGGAATTAGGGAACAGAAGAAGAACACAAGAATTGGTTATAACTGCTATTCTTTTACTTTCTCTTAAAACAAGATTACAAGTTTACAAGAATAACAAATAACCTCTCTCACCCTAAATTAGGATTTGCAGCTTAGCAATGATGAGAGACTAGTATGCTATTTATAATAAAACCTAACATACTAACTAATGGGCTTTTTCCACAAGGCCCATTACACAAGCCAACTTAATAAACAAGCTAACTTAACAAATTAGGGTTTAAACACTAAAACCTAATTTAACATGCTAACAACCCTAGCATCTTCGACACAAGCATGTGAACAACCTTCGACATCATGCTTAACCCTGTCGAACCAAGAAGCTACCCTTCGGCCATACTAGAGTTTGATCCAATATCTCACAGTCTTAGTTCAGTTTTGTTCTTATGGATGAGTTGAGAATTGGGGTGGACTCTATTAGCTTTTTGAGTGAGGGGTTTTGAAATACAATGTCACCTTCGCGATTAGAGGAGTTGTTATTGTTGAGGATGGAATTTTGTGTCAAAACACTATTTTGACAAATGCTTTGTGTTTCGAAATTGTATTGATGTCAAAATGTCGGAAGAGTTAGCTTCGACAAAATTTCGACTTAGCATTATTTTAGTTAGTTTGTTAGAGATTGCTTAGTGTGTAAGCAATCTCAGCCTATAAATAGGGAGGTACCCTATCATTTGAAATGAGTGAAGAAAAGTTGAATAAAATTTCAGTTTTAAATACAGAGAGAAACTCTGCAAAAATATTCTTCTTCTTTCCCTTTTCTCTCAAATCTTAATGTCTATTTTCTTCCCTATATCATCTTTTCTTTTCTTCTCTCATAATCATTGTGTAACGAAATCATCTTGCAACTAAGGTGTGTCTGGTTCACTTGAGTGAAGAGTTGAGAACAAGAGGCGAAATCAATCAGAAGAATTGATTTTTGTTCATCAAGATTGATTTGAAATTCTTCGAGTTTTGGATGTAATTTCAACAATTATGATCATCCTCTGTTGAATTGGCAGTGTAAAATGAGAGGGCGCCATTTCTTTTATAATTACAAGCTTAGCATATCATGATCGAGGTTTGTTGGAGATCGCAGGTATGAAGTTGTCAACAAAACAAAAAGAACTATCAATTTCTAATTAAAAATGAGTTTTGTTTGACAAGATATACCAACTCACTAGACCACCAATAGAATGAGATTTTAGGTTCGACTATTTAATTTTTCTCAACTCTTCTCATAACGTTTTTTAAAATAATTTAAATGAGGTGAGTCTAAATCGAACGAATGACTTATTTTACTACCCTTACATTTTTGTTTCAAGAAAATGCAACAGCAAATTCTTTTCTGCCTTTAATTTTTTTTAGGTGCCATAAAATTTAGTTGAAGGTTTAAATTTATATTATAAAAGTAAATAAAATATAAAAAGATATAATATAAAATAATTAAATATCAATTCAAGTGGTAAGAAATCTCTTTTTACTTAACCATAAGTTTTGAAGATAAAGAGTACTTAGATAAGATGATAAGAGATTTTTTTTAGTTTAATCAGAAGTTCTGAGTTCGAACTCAGTTTTATACACACAACAATGTTAATTCTTTTGAGAGAGAGTGTGTTATGCAATTCATTATAATCATATCTGACTTGAAAAATTAGTCTTACGCGCAAAGGACACCGATTTTTAAAAGAAATTTTTTTAATATCAAATACATATCCAACTGAATTTTAAAATAACAAAATGTTGACCAACACTATATAACATTCAATTCAAAGAAATTAAATTAAAAGTGTTTTCATTATATTTGATAATATCCAGTAAACAAATACAAAGATGTGTTTTTAGAAGAAAGTAGTAATTAAAAAGACCTGACATCATTAGTTAGAACCTTATTCAACTACTAAACAGATAAGGTTTATTGTTATCTATTTAAAAAGTTTGTCTTGTTATCTCTTTATCCTTATGTTAAGGGGTGTGTGGTCGAATAATATCACTTATTTGTGATCTTTATCAATTTTCATTTTCTAAGTTCATTTTGAACAGTCAAGCACTCTAAGTACATGTGTGAATTGGTTTATTGCCGACACATAACTGTTGGAATTATTTCACCTATTTTCCACCAAATACGCGTTATCGGTATTATGTTTTTTTTTTTAAATAAAAAACTTGATATGAATTTACAAAAATAAAAATAAAATAATTATCTTTTCAAATATAAAACCAAAATCGCAATTAATATTTTTTGGAATATCAAAGATCTTATAATTCTAAGTTTCCTTTTCCTTGCCTTAAGAGATAATTTCCATCATTCATATTTGAGTTTTTGTCTCATCTTTTGAAGCAATTGCAAGGTGATTTCGTCATTTAGACCAACTAGACAAGACAATTTTATAGATATAGTTAACAAACTCTCAATTTTGTAGTAGCTTTTTGTTTTGTTATGGAACCGACAATTTTATCCATTGGCTAGAGTATAATTCAGATAATTTTTGTAGTAGCTTCTTGAAATTAATGTAGATCTATTAATTTTTGTTGGTTAAAAAATAGCGTTGACTTATAAGTTAGTTGATAGTTGATAGTTTATGGTTGATGACTGATAGCTTATAGTTTATAGTTAATGACCGATGACTTATAACTAATAAATTAATTGAAGTGTTTGATAAAATTAGCGGTTCAACTAACTAATTAATTAAAATGACATAAAAGACATTTAATATGTAATTATTTTATTTATTTTAAATTAAAATAAATTATAGAGGGTAAAAGTGAATTTTAGTTAAAATAATAAAGATAAAATTGAAAGAAAAATAATAAGCTACAAGCTAAAACGCTAATTAAAATAGCGTCTGAAAAATAAGCTATAAACTAATAAAATAATTTATAAATTTGTGATGAAAATAGCCCTAGTTTAATTATAAGAGTTTAGTTTTGTAATTTTGAAATATATTTTTTATTTTTTAAAACAATACTATTTCTTTAATTAATACAAAGTCTTTTTAGATATTTTTCTTTTTGAAAATTGTCAAAATGTCCTTTTTCTCATTATATTATATTATATTACACACAATTAACCTTAAAAAAAATAAGTTATTATCTTTATCTTCTTTTCTAAGATATGGAAATTTACAGTACACCTTTCTTACTCCTATCTAAAAAAATTCATACTAAAATCTCTTTTCAATTTTTATTTATCCTCTTTTTCTTTTCTATGATGTTAAATATGATCCACATTTCACCCATATCCATCCATGCCTAAGATATATTTACTATAATTAAAAATATGATCATATGATATTGAGTGTCATGTATACCAAACCTATAACTATAATCAAATAAATCCACATGTCCTAGGCATGTTCCCTAACCAAAGTCAATATTCTTTATACCGACTTTATTTTGCATTCAAATTATAGTGTACCTACATGTCCAATTTTGTTAAGCCACAAATGTTTAAGGCTTTACGCCACATACATGAAAGAAGGATGTCCCAAAAATATTATAGATTATATATAGTGAATCATTTGCATGGTTAGCATAGCTATTTTTTAATGTTTATAACTAATATACACAACCAAATTGATGTAATGCATATGCAATTGCAATGGTTGACCTCCGCATTTTGAAACCTACGTAAATAATTAAAAAGCTTGTTTTTATAAATTAAATAGGTATATACACCAATCACTAGTGCAGAAAATACTTTTTACATCGGGCGAAAAGTACTTTTTACATCAGGTACGGGCGAAAAGTATTTTAAAATATGGATGTACAAAATACGAATTTAGATATTAAATTTAGATATTACGTCGGTTTGATGTATTCCTCAGCTCTAACACTCGGTTGGATATTTGTGATTGTTGAAAATATGTTGCAACACTGAAATAAAAAATAAATGATGAAAATTGAACTTAAAAAATACAAAGTATGTGAATTCACACTAATCTTTAGATTTAATTCGCCCCCCACCAATTATTATATATCAGATGTAATAAAGTTTAATGACCAATTTTCTTCCAAACACTTCGAATACATTAATTGAGTTGCATAAACATACTAAATTCATCGCTATAGAAAAATATTTTTACATGAAATGATGATTCCCAAAAAAAACGGTAAAGTAAATGATGATTTAAAATAGGCATAATTATTCACGAAGTCCCTTAATTTAATTTAATGTTTCAGTTTAGTCCATTATCTAAAAAGGTTTACATGTTAGTCTCCTTACAAACATTTATATTAATTGAGTTGGTCATTTCTGTTAGATTTTGTGAAAAAAACGTCAACTTTTGTTGACATGGCGTGACAGCAATCTAATTGTACAAATCTGAGGCAACATGTGTATTAAAAAACTGATTTAAACTGCAGAGTTTTGTTTTCGGAGGTTAAAACCCCTCACTACTACAAAAAGCACATTTCATAACGCCACCAAAATTTACTTCACCACGGCCAGAGGATCCATCGTGGTAGAATCTATTCAATTAGGCACTTTTATTTTGTTTTCATTTTTAAGCCCATTTTCCATCATGGTTGGAACTTTCAATCATGGTGAAAAGTGGCGTTTGGTCATGAGTTTGAATCCTAGAACCTGCAGTTTTGTTTTTTATTTATTTTTAAGCTATTTATCATCATGGTTGAAAGTTCCAATTGTGATTAAAAGTGGCGCATGGCCATGAGTTCGAATCTTGTTGTTGTTGTTGTTGTTGTTTTATTGCTGCATTTCTTATATTTTATTAAAAGATATACAACAACGGTTGTTTAATACAACAGTTGTATGTAACGCATTCTCATGAGTTCGAATCTTGTTGTTGTTGTTCTGCTGTATTTTTATATTTTATTAAAAGACATACATCAACATTTATTTAATACAATTATTGTTGTATGTAACTCGTTTATTGAGTTTCTTTACTATCCTTAAACAAATATTGACCGTCCATTTAGTGATTATTGTAATGTCCCATTTTAATTTAGGTTATTCTTAATTATTATAATAATTATGTGATGTTGAATTTTGATATATATGAAGATTAATTATGTGACATGGCTTTCCGTATAATTGAAGGAACATGTTGTGGGGTCGCCATGCCTTTGATGTGAGGTAGATGCCTTAGAAATTATAGAAATTAAGGTGTTGAGGGGGGTGTTTGACCAAAAGCGTAGAAACATAAGGGTGCGAAGAGAGGAATAAATTATTAGTATTATTTGACTTATAATATTAGATTTATAATTATAGTATAATAATTAAATAATTATTATAATGAGAAAGAGTGCATGACTAAAAATGTAGAGAGATGGAGTGTAGTGAGAATATTAGTGATGCTTATTTTATTATTGTTATAATTAGTAGAATGATAGGATAGTTAAAACATATTATTGGATTAAATAATTATTTAATTAAGAAGGGTGTTTTTGGAATTTCAATTGGAGGTCTAAGGGTTTAGAAGAGAGAATAGAGAATCATTATTCCCAATCGATCGTAGAAACCAGAGAAAAGAAAGAAATAAAGAGAAAAGGAAGAATTTTGGGAAAAGAGGCTAGGGCGAGAGAGAAGCCATGGTCAAAGTTTGAGGAATCTTTAGACTAAGGTAAGGGTGGGGTTCTGATTATCTAATAAGGGATATAATTGAAGGTAGATTGATGATTGCATGTTAGATTTGGGGTAGACAATTTGTAGGGATTGTTCATATTTAATTAAAATTGTGTGCAATTGATGTGTTCAAGTTGTTTGTGTGGATGTATTTGATGTATGATGTTGATGATTACCTGAATAAGCCATAAAACTTGATGATTTTCGTGTGAGAAATTATGGGTTTCGGGGTTTTGAAGGGTGAAACTCAGTGGCGGATCTAGAACTTTTCGATGGTGGGGGCTTAAAAATAATGGATATATTTTGACTAAAGAAAAATATTTCAAATTGTTCCAAAATACATAATATAACGACAAAAAAAGTTAAAATACAAAAAAGCTTACAATTGTCCTCTACGAGTTTTCATATTTTGAAAATGTTCAATGATTTTTTCATTGTCCACTTCATCAAATATGTTACTCTCTATATATGTAACTAAACAATCATTCAACCACTCATCTCCCATACGATTGCGTAAACCATTCTTCACAAAATTCATGGCAGAGAAAGATCTTTCAACAGTTGCAGTTGCCACAGGTAAAATCAAAGCTAACCTCACAAGTAAGAATATCATTGGATACACAATATGCTTTTTAGTTTTCACCAACATTTCAGAAAGTTCAGTGATTCTATTTAACTTTGAAAATTTATCATCAGACCGAAGATCTATGATAAAAGTCTCAAGCTGACTATCAAGCACAATAAGCTCCACATGAGAAAATTTTGATGGATAAAACTTAGCCAAATGAATCAATTTCTCCTTATCAAATGCAAAAAATGAATCTCTTGGATTTAAGCTTGCTACACAAAGAAGCAACTCAGTGTTCACCTCGGTAAATCTATTGTTAAGCTCTTGAAGTTGTTTATCAATCACTTCATAAAATAACTCAACTTGAAAACGATGTAGATTTGAAATTTTTTGAGCTTTACGCTTCGATCTTCCTTGTGTAATGAGTGCATCATCCATATTTGGAATGCTAATATTTTGTTTCTCACAAAATAATGATACTTCATTTAGTAAAGTATGCCAACCATTATCTCTCATACCTTGTAACCTTCTTTTGCAAACTCTAACTAATGATATAGCATTTACAATATCCTGATCACTTCTTTGCAATGCTTGAGATAAATCATTAGTAATTCCAAATATATTTTTCATCAAGTGCAAGTTAAAAGTAAATTCAAAAGACTGTATACTTTTCAATAAATGACAAGCTTCAATTTGTTGATCTGATGATGAGCCATTTTCCTCAACAAATTCGAGGACATCAATTACTGAAGTAAACAAAGAGATCAAGCTAAGTAATGTACCATAATGTGAGCCTCATGTATCTCCAGCACGTTTTAATGTAGCTTCTTGATTAAATCCAGAACCACTAGAAATTTCACCATTCAATAAAGCTTCTTGAACTTTAAGCATTTGAATTTCTCTAAGAATCTCTTGACGTTTACATGAACCTCCAACAATGTTAGATACATTGTTAACCAAACTAAAAAAACAACCAACATCAACTTGCTTCTTGGCAACAACAACAAGTGATAATTGAAGTTGGTGAGCAAAACAATGAACATAGAATGCAGAACTATTTTCTTTCAAGATCAAACTTTTCAGTCCATTAAATTCACCTTGCATATTACTAGCCCCATCGTAACCTTGTCCACGCACTCTTGACAAACTTAAATTATGTGTTGCAAACAATGACTCTAATGCTAATTTTAAAGATATAGCACTTGTATTTGCATTATAAATAAGACCAAGAAACCGCTCAATGACACCTCCTTTTTTATCAACATAACGCAAAACAACAGACATTTGTTTCTTAGTTGATGTATCTCAAGATTCATCAATTAAAATGGAAAAGAAATCATCTCTAACACTATCAACAATAACTTTGGTGGTCTCACAAGCTGCAACTGTCACAATGTCCTTTTAAATTGAAGGTGACATTAATTTAAGATTCCCACGAGCATTTTTTAGAATTATATCAAACTCTTTATCATGTATTGAAACTAAATGAATAAGCTCAAGAAAATTACCTTTATTTTTTGAATTAATTGACTCGTCGTGTCCACGAAATGCCAATCCTTGCTTCAATAGGTATCGAATACAATCAATTACTGAAGTCAAATGAATCCTATATTCTCTTTTCATTAAGTCTGATTGTTTAGTGATAGCAACTTCAATATGGTGTTTTTGATTCATTAAGGCCTCACAACTTCTCCAAGCTTGATTGTGAGCACTGTTAAAATTTCCAACATGTATATCCAACCTTTCCTTTTTCTTCCAATTTGAAAAACCGTCAATCGAAAAAGCATCACTACTTTTTTGTTCTCCAATATCAGATCTCATGAGATAACAACATAAACAAAATACAACATCTTTTGAGACACTATATTCTAACCAATTTCCAAATTCTAAAAACCAATAAGGATTAAACTTCCTAAAAAGAGGTCCAATTTTTCTTTTTGGAAAATCATGATCTCTAGGCTGACAAGGTCCTTTTTGCAAATAAGCTCTTCGAATGTTATCTCGGTCATTTGGATGATAACATGAAATTTGTTTCCTCTCTCCTGGATCAGCTGGAAGATTGTTCAAATCAACTTCTAAAAATCTCTTTTCCCCACCAATAATTGACCTTAAAGGTGTTGATAACTTTCTACTTTCAACATTTTCTTGAGACTCTGATGTAAATTTCCTTTTAAAATATCTCTCCATTTCTAGCACACTAAAAAAATATAGAAATTTATATCAAAAAGTGAAAAAGAACATACATTTATCTTAATTCAAATACTCTTTGTTGTTCTTATAATAAACACCTAATAAAAAAACTATTTCTATAATTTTACAATGTTATGTTAAACATAAATAAATGACAAAAATAAATTTATTAAAGAAAAAACATACCTCTATATATCAGTTGCAAATGACTCAATTAGACAAAGTCACAAAACTAAATTGATGTTGAACTTGAACTCTTGAATGAAATAATGGAAAAGGAAGAAACAAAAAAAAAATGTTATGTCAAAATGTGAGAGTAAACCGTGAGAATTGTGAGAGAATGTGAATAAAGTTAAGAGAGAATGAGTGGAGATTGTTATTGAATTTGAAAAGTTAAAACAATTTAAAAAAATAGAAATAGTAAATGGTAATAATTAAGAAAAAGAATTTGAAGAGTTAAAGTAGGATTGGGTAGTTACAAAGTACACGTTAATTGAATTTGAAAAGTTAAAACAATTAAAAAAAATAAAACTAGTAAATGGTAATAATTAAAAAAAGAATTTGAAGAGTTAAAGTAGGATTGGGTAGTTACATAGTACACACGTTAGTGGGTTTGTTGGAGTTATATGGGGGCTGAACAAATAATTAATACTAATTATTAAAAGAAATTTTTTCTTTGTGGGGTCATGAGCCCCCACTCTCCTCAATGTGTATCCGCCCCTGGTGAAACTCGTAGCAGCCAAAAACAAAGTTTTCTTTAAACTGCTACAGTGGGAGTCGGTTCCCAGTTTGGAGGAACTGGGTTCTCAAACTCTCTATAGCTGAAAAATTAAAAATTTGGGGATGGGAACTTATTCCCAGTTTGGGGGAACCGGGTTCCACTGAGTCGGAATGATTTTTTTAAAAAAACTTCAAAAAAATCATAACTTTTGATCCGTAAGTCCGTTTTGCGTGCCGTTTGAAATGCTAGAAAGCTAACATGACATTCTTTTCTATAAAAATGGTTTCAGGTACTGGAAATAAATATAAATAGTGTTTAATGAGTGATTGTGGCATTGGTATATTAAGTCAGTGTTTGTAGTTTTGTTAAAACTTTAAAAACTTGTAACTGTCGGCTCGGGTGTTTGTTTTTCACGCCGTTTAGACCGTTGGGAAGCTAAAAGTATTCCCTTTAACATGAGTATGATTGAGGTTTAAATTATTATTTTTCATTAGTGAATTATGCCTCGTGTGTTAGTGTCGTGTGAAGTGTGATGATTTTGGTGATGATTAACGATGATGTTGCAGGGATGATGATCTTATACTTTGTAGGACATGTTGCAATGATGTTATTGCTGTTGTTGCATTATGATGTTGTTGTATGACGATGATGTTGTTGTTGGCCTTGATTGGCAATTGTTGAAGGCTTATGCATTGTGGTTGCATTACGATGTTGTTGTATGACGATGATGTTATTGTTGGCCTTGATTGAAAATTGTTGAAGGCTTATGCCTTGTTATTGCATAAGTTATTGTGCATTGTTGATGTCGCATGCATTCATGGTTGAAGGCTTACGCCTTGTTGTTGGCCTGAACTGACAAACTGTTGAGGGCTTATGCCATGTTGTTAAAGGCCTATGCCTTGTTATTGTCCATTATTTTCCATTCTGGAGAGGGTTAATGCCCTGTTGGTACCACATGCATGATGTTGTGTCAGTAACATTGCATTGTATTTTGAGTTGTCTGATGTGTGATGATGAGGTTGTATTATGTAACCAATGTGTGTATATGATGAATGATGATGATGTCGTGAATGTGTTTGAATCAATCATGAAACATGACTAGAGATTGTTGAACTTAGAATCTAACTTGATGTATCTGTCATATGCTTATAATTATGCCCTTTATTATATTTTCGTTGATATCTCACCTCTTCTGTTTGAATGTTACCTTTACGTGGGTAACGTGCAAGTGATCCGCAATAGGCGAGGTTAGATGTCGTGCGTGTCAAGTCGGTGTCATGCTCTGATACGTAACACTGTGAAGGGATGAACGATTATTTGTTTTTGATTGTTGAATTGTGGTTTATGTTGAAGATTTTGAGAGTACTGTAACTCTCTTTTATTTGAATAACCGTTGAAATTTTTGATGATCAAAGATGTTGCTGAATTGTTATGTTTTATTTTTCCGCTGCAATAATAAATAAGTTGATTGTTTTGAAGGATTAGAATGATGATGTTGTCGGTTCATCCGAAGTGTGTTATGTGTCTATGTTTTATAAACTTGAGCATATGTGTTTTTAATGTTGATGACGAAGTAGCATCATATTCTTGACATTTTGTATTGAAATTTTAAATTACTCTGCTTTATTTTATTAATTAAAATTGCGATGGGGAATAGGGTGTTACAATTATCAACGCTCAAGACACTATTATTAATGATCCGCGTGAAACCTAAAACTTAGATGAACTTCGCCTTCTACCTCTAAATGTCATCTTTCATTTACGACACTCTATTTCTCCACTAAACTAAACTCGAAAACATTATTTCTTTCATAAAAAAAACTCGAAAACATCATTTCTTTCATTAAAAATTTTTAGAACTCCATAATCTCTTCTCCTACTTGAATGAGAGAAGGAAAGTATGGATTCGAGTTAGCAATGTTAGTTGTTGTTGTTCTTGTTGTTCTTGTTGTTATTGTTGTTGTTCTTGTTTTTGTTGTTGTTATCCTTCTTGTTGTTATTGTTGTTGTTCTTGTTCTTGTTGTTGTTGTTCTTCTTCTTGTTATTGTTGTTCTACTGCTGCATTTTTTAAAATTTTATTAAAAGACATTGTCATACCCCAAAATTTGCCCACACTTTTTAGTGACAAAAATTTTCGAAATTATTTTTATAATTGGATTTTTATAAAATCTTGGATTCATTTACATTGACATCCTGAATTTTAAAAATATTCAATTTAAAGTCTATGTTAAAATATAGTAGTTTACTCTTAAATTACTTATATTTTAATAAATAGAAAATGCTAGCCGACGCTTCATACATTTTCAATTGCCTTTTTGTTTCAAATAAATAACATAGCACAACTGGTAAGGAAGTAAGGCTTGCAAGCAGAAGGTCACGGGTTCAATTCTCGCTTGGTGCATTTCCATGTTTTTTAACTATTTTTTATCTTTTTTTTTTTGCACCAGAACGCACCTGGACACAAGCACGTCCAGGTTCTTAATCTTGGTCATCAAGAAAGGTCCATGGGCCTTTGGGTTGGATCTTTTCCTTTTTAGGATTATTTTGACCTAAATTTCAGTCTATATAAAGGGAACTTCTAACCCTCTTCTTCATCAACAATTATCTGACAATTTTCTAACCCTCATTCTAACAACTATCAACAATTACTCAACAATTTCCTGAAACTTTCCTCCATCAAAAATCCTCTAAAACTCCCTCTGTTCACAAACTCTCACAATTTCATTCACACCACACTTTTTTTAAAGTTTTTTTATACACATAATTTCCACGGTTTTTTAACCTTGTTTTGGGCTGATGATTTATATATGAGGCCGCCCTCTTATATTTTACCTTTTAATTTATTTGCAATTTTAACCATATGATGGTGATTACCTGATGGTTATTCTCTGCAAATGTTCTTGTTCATTGTTTTTTTTTACTAACAAAGAAACCTTTTTATTATAATTGTTAATTAGTTATTATAATTTTATTATTGTAATTCTTATTTTATTTTATTTTTCTAACAAAACACCTTTACATGTTTTCTGCGCCAATTGGTACACATTTACAGTAACTTTCACCATCTATTTTCTACACACATCATAAACAATTCAAACCAAAACATTCATCATCATGTAAATAAAACTCAAATAGTCTGAACTTACTTTTATTCTAACACATAAATTTGTTTGTTGTTCTAAGTAATCTACAGGTACATTTCACGGACAAAAAGAAAGCAATAACATCAATGTTCCAAAATTTCTTCTTAACAAAATAATTCAATGATACAACCCACTGTAGATTTGTTTGTGTCTGTTATCTTTTTTTTCAGGTTCAGCAACAATTCAATCACCAACACAACACGCAAAAAGGAAGCCAATACCAACACGCATCGTCCGCTCTTGACATCACCGATCCATAACGCTCACGCAGAGAAGCTTCATGGTTCACGTATCAACATCATCAACATCATCAATCCACTGAGCGTAACCTCACAACAGATCCATCCATAACAACAATTCCTCGTCAAATCATTCGTCATACTGAACACTGAACGGATCCACCACATCACACATCGACGCCAACAACGTCATCCGCATCACCATCGATTCTTTCGAAGTTCCATAGATTCACGGCTCACCTGTAGAGACGTAACACAACAACAACCGGTTAGAAGCTGCTCACAATAACTCAGCGACATCACCGCTCATTCACCACGACAGAAACGCATAATCCAAGCGACGTCAACGCAATTGCACGCATCGCACAATCTCGCACCAGATCGGAATCGCAACACCGACGAGTTTCAAAGCTCGTTAACATCATCAAACGCTTCGATTCGGTATTTCCTTTTACTTGTCCCTTCTACCATTGCATTTAATACTGCTTGTATGATGATTGTTATATGTGTTGTTGTTGTTGTTGTCTGAGCGGTAAGAATAGAATGAGTCTTGTTGTTTTGTTTGTCGTGAGATGAAAAGCAGAGGAAGAGGAAATTAGAGGTGTGCGATTTGAAATTGCAGAGCAGAGAGGTAGAATGTTGAGGGCGAATGAGAAGAAAAATGGCTTGTGGTTGCGGAAAGAGTTGTCGTTTGAACCAAGTTTGATTTGAGAGAATGTTCTTGTTGTTGTTTGTTGTGAGGAACAGGGCTGAGAGATAAAAGCAGGGGAAGTTTGGCGAGAGAAAATAAAAGATGAGGGAGGCGGAGCTGGTCCCTCCAGCTTAGGGTTTTCTTTTAAAAACTTAACTTGGACTTAGTTTATTTGTGAAGCCCAACCAGATTTCTTGCACATACCCTGTCATTTACGATCACACCCTCATCTGGGCAAGATTGATGGATTTCGTTGGGCCTACCAACCTGTTCATGAGCCCAACAACCTGTTTAGTTCTTTCTTTTATTTTGGTAACTATTTTAATTTTTTTGTGTTAATTTGTGGTTGAAATAAAAATGTAAAAATATTAGAATATTAGATTATATTTTCATAAAACACCAAAAACATGTTAGTTTAATTGTTCATATAAAAATACCGAAAAATATGTCATTATTTTAATTTTCTTTTTTTAGAATTTAATATGTTTAGTTTTGATATTTTCTTTTGTTAATTGAAATTAATATTTGTTTGTAACAATCTTCATCATTTTTCATCATCATTATACATATATCCATACTAACATTCTCTTTTGATTGCGAGGTACTATCTTGAGCAATCGAACTATTTTCTCGACGTTCATGAATTCCATCTTATTTCATATATATTAATCCTTTTACTTTCCGCATACCCCTTACAGGTGTTTATTGTAAATCCCCCATCCCTAAACTTGTAACAGCGTAGGTCTTTACTTTCCGCACATTATTTTCTGTATATATTTAACTCTTAGTAATTAGGGTGTGTATGACAAGACTAATCAATCAATCGTTAGCTCACTAACATCAAGATTAAAATAACTGAAAATAACACACTCTTCTTACTTGTTCACACACTCACCCCTAGGATACGCCCCTCTCGGTTGCCTTATGAATAAAGGTCGTGTCCCTCGAATATGGAGGTACCCATTAGCAAAAGTCCCTCGATTAAAATCATCAAAGGTCATGGTCCCTCGAATTGTTGCCTACGAATACATGATCTAGTCCCTCGAATTGTTGCCTACGAAAAAAGATGATTTGTCCCTTCGAATATCGCTAAAGGTACCTCTATTATGTTGCCTTCAACGACCATCTGATGACCCTTCGATTGTCCCGCACACGTCCAATATAAACAAGGACTACCTACTTCTATATAGTATGGATAGTCCTAGGAACTTTAAAAAGCATAGAAAAAGACCAACTATTTAGGGTAGAGCTCTTAATATGCTTAGATCAATTAAAAAAACATCTTTTCAATATTCTTTCAAAAACTAAGGCTACGCATTTACGCTAAAGTCCTTATGTCCCTTTTCAATTCAAAACAAACAAACATGAGCTAAGCAAATTAAGAGCCCGTAGATAACTACGGATGAAAAGGGTGCTTACACCTTCCCTTTTCATAACCTACCCCCCGAGCCCGTTTTCTTTTTAAAGGTCTTTTTCTGTACTTTTTACCTTTCCTAACATTGGACAAAATAAAAGTCGGTGGCGACTCTTGCTCACCGCAACATTGTTGCATATTAAAAATAAAAGTCAGTTCACCGAGTTACAGAACTGGCGACTCTGCTGGGGAGTCTTTAAGAGGGGTTTACCTTAGGGCTTAGTTCATTATAAATGTTTTTAATTGTTTGTTTGTATGCTTTATTCTTAAGGACTGTTTTGGGTATTTACTTGTGTGAAAGATCCTAACCCGGATCATAGTACCTTAGGTATATGGCCTGAGACCAAGGAGACTGCACAGCGTATACTGATGTGGTTGATATGGTGGCCATCGTTAGTGTGACACATTGGTATGTCCTGGTGTTCTTTGGGATCCAACTTGAGGAAACACTTGGCTGCTGCGTGGTGTCATTAAACACTAATTTGCCCCTAGAACCTTAGTTGAACTAAACTTTGGCCTTTTAGAAAGTAGCGAGATGGCTGGCTTTGGTTCCGACTGAAGTTGGTTGATACTCGAAGCTACACTCATATGGACTGGACTTTCGGGACCTTTTCGGTTGGTGATTCGATCGCCGAACTGAGATAAGCGCCTTCGAGAAAGGTCAATGATATGAGCTCCCTAGAACCCAATCTTTATATAGGACAGGTTGAGCCAACTAAACTTCAGTGGGGAGGGTACTTACCTTGAACTTCATGCAAGCCTTTAAACCTAAGGTTACTTGTGTGACTTGTTTGTATTCATTATCTAACCGTTTGGTTTCCTCGCAGAATTTGTTTATACACTAACCGTTTGGTTTCCTCGCAGGATTTGTTTATACCCTAATCGCTTGGTTTCCTTGCAGGATTTTTGTGTGCCATCCTCAAGAGCCAGATTCCTAACAAGGGGCAAGAGGATTTATTTTCCTCTAGCCATATGTCTTCAGTTTAGAGGCACCATACCTATCAAGGGGCAAGAGGATTTATTTTCCTATAGCGATGTACCTTCAAATTCAGAGGTATCCCGAATCAGAGGCTATGACCCACTGGATATGGTGAGCTTGATTCTTATAGAAGGACGTTCAAAGACAAAAGTCAAAATTCTTCAGACAAAGCTGCAACCAAGTTCAACCTCTAATGTTGCAAACTGGATTCCACAAAGATCCTTGGAAACATTGCATATGCATTTGCATACATATCATCGCATAACAGAATCTTCCTTTCAGATACAAATGTTTGGTTTATTTTTCACTCTGGGGCACTTGGTCAGTTGATCGATGATTGTCAGCCATTTCAAAATAAGGTTCAAAACCTGATTGATGCAAAGGTCATCATCCTTCATACCTGAAGGCTATATTTGAAGTTCTCCTTTGACTCAATGGACCTTCTGAAGCAATAAGTCCATACAGAGAAAATCTCCTCAATGTTGGCAATTCGTAATTTATCATGCATTTTCATGTGTGATCTTTCTTTTTTTTTGTTCAATACTGTTTATATGCAATACTTGTTTGTTTTTGAACTATAATAATGATGCATTGAATATGTTTGTCTTGAAAAATTCATTCACTCTCACTCTAATATGTTTTTCTTTGCTTGTGATACCAAACTCTCAGTGATGAAGCATGATGACTCTGAAGGGAGAACGACGAACATATTATACCAATAATCTTAAATGGTGTGCTTTCGAGTAAAACCTTGTTGATGATGTACAGGCATTGTTTCAAATCCAAACACTGGAGATATAAGGAAGTTAATCCCTTGTCAACCCCTTTGAGCCTTGAAGTAGAAGTTTTCTTTTATATATGAAAAACCCTCTTATTTAACCTAGGGGCAGGGTAGTGTCCAGTTAACGTGATTGAGTGTTCAAAATTCATCAGGAGCTCGCATCTAAGGATACAACAATGGTTATCCTTCAAAAGGTTGAGGAAAAGCCGAGACCGCAATGGTCATCTCTCGCAATAGGAGGTTAAAATATGACGATACAATAACGACTATCCCTCGTCGACCAAGAAATGAGGCAGTCACAATATTCCCGACAAATCAAAGACGTCTCAGGATCATACGACTTGCTCAAAAAAAAAAGAACGAATTTAAAAAAAAATGAAAGCTCGATAAGTCAATAACTTGAAAACAAATGACTAAGGCAAAAGTTAGGGCATCCCGCTGGACTTCAAACTCAGAATTCAAAAGAATTTGTCCAGGCAAAAGTTAGGGAAACAAAAAAGATCCTCAACAAAAGGGGCAAATTCGTGTGTCTATAAATTCAAGATCGTGTGATCAGACACCAAGAGTAAAAGGTAAGTGACTGCCATCGTACGTCTCAAGCTCCTCTTGAAGGATGAATGCTCGCGTCAAGTTAACTGAACTTAGGTTGGAGAAATCACGAAGGGGGTGGGCACCAATAACTTTTGAGCCTAAAAATCCTTTTTTCTAAAAACCATGAACCTGGCCACGTTACAACCCTCAAAAGTCCTAATTGAAGCAGGGTTAATTTGAAAGCATACTACACGAGAATACGGTAAATTGACTCCTAGGAGTTTTGCTAAGCACTTGAGTTGGTATCACACCACCTTTCACATAAAAATCGATGTTTTAACATCCTTTCAAAAAAATTCTTTTTTTAAAATTTCAAGGCAAACATGAACTTTGCATTACAATTATATTTCTCATAATAAACATTCTTTGCATATGAACAAGTACTTGACACCAGGAAAGCTTCCATCATGACCTGCAGATGAAAAGTTTAATTCTCTCAAGGGACAAGTTGTCTTCAGAACTCCGTTGAGTTCGAGCGAGGATATCTCAAATTCTGATCACCCTCAGGGGCACAAAATCAGTTGAATACACTGTTGGGTAAGAGTTCAGATATTTGGGGAAATCAGGTCAAGATTCAAATAATCTTTCAAGATTATTGAGTAGTCAGGGGCATTCACCCAAGAACTGTTGAAATTACCTCCAACCCTGATTAATCAGGGGCATGATTCCTAAGTTCATGATACAGGGACATGTTGCTTATGATAGCACGAATCTCAGAAAGTCCTCCCGACAGATAAAGTTACAGAGATGTATCGTCGAAAGCTTGTATATACAAGGGGCATGACATGCTATTATCTCATTCATATGGGGCAATCAAGTCAAGATTCATAGAATCTCTCAAAGGCACTAAACAGTCAGAGAGGCAAGCCTATCACTCGGGGCATGTTGCCTTAGTCACAAATCTCAGCAAAAGCTATTTAGCTACTAGCAGCAGGATCAATATCTCCTTTGAAGTTCTAATTCCAGTAATCTCAATAATCAAGTATACTAGGTTACCTACTCCAGAGGCAGATAAACTTCTTCATGCAAAGGGCCGCATATGGTCAAGAAAATGTTTTCCAACAACAAGAAGACATGGGGCAATGGAAAATTGAAATCTCAGGGAATCTTACCCACAAAGTTGTTTTCACAACAATATCCCCACAGAGTAATCCTCGAGGAGTTTTCTTCAAGTAATCTCTTCCCAATAGATACTTGGTTCCCCAACGGAGTTTAGATCTCCGACACTTTCGGTGCTCCAACACAATCCTCTTCTCCAACAAGGTTTATTCAGACTTGCTGTCCTCGTTAAAGTGGACACTCGCAGATGAGCTCGATCTTATAGTCATCAGAAGATTATTCTTCTCTCTTGTCCTCAGTCAGGATATATCAGGATCAGATCACTCAAGCTACTTTCATCCCCAAGCGAAGATAAAAAATCCCCAGCTGGGTATCCTCGAATGAAAGACAGGAACTCTCAATCCTCTTGTCATCATCTCTAGCAACACACAGAGATTTATTTTCTCAACCAGTAATTGCTATACAAAGTTACCAATATGCTTCGACTATATAGTCCATCCATGCATCATTCACAATACATGCATAACATACAACATTATCGTTTATTTCGAGAATCTCATGCACATTACATACATAACATACAATATTCTCGTTTATTTCGAGAACCTCATTACATAATACATGCATCATGACATTGCATAAAATTAATTTTGCCTTTTCAGGTCATTTCACAATCAAAAGAACATTATCATCCAGATACAGTGTAACAACGATCGTATCAACGATTCAATCCTAACACTCATTCAAGACAAATACAATTGTGATGCTTCACTCCAAGTCTTTCTCCAAAGATAATTCAGAAATAATTAAAGAACTTCTCATCCTTTATAGGAACCTTTCTAGGTAGTCTTTTCTAAGACGTTTCTCAACCTTTCTAGGTAGTCTTTTCTAAGACGTTTCTCAACCTTTCTAGGTAGTCTTTTCTAAGACGTTTATTAACCTTTCTAGGTAGTCTTTTCTAAGAAGTTTATCAACCTTTCTAGGTAGTCTTTTCTAAGACATTTACCAACCTTTCTAGGTAGTCTTTTCTAAGACATTTACCAACCTTTATAGGTAGTCTTTTCCAAGACATTTACCAACTTTTCTAGGTAGTCTTTTCTAAGACGTTTACCAACCTTTCTAGGTAGTCTTTTCTAAGATGTTTACCAACCTTTCTAGGTAATCTTTTCTAAGACGTTTACTAACCTTTCTAGGTAGTCTTTTCTAAGACGGTTATCAACCTTTCTAGGTAGTCTTTTCTAAGACGTTTATCATCCTTTCTAGGAACCTCTCTAGGTAGTCTTTTTTAAGACATTCCTCATCCTTTCTAGGAGCCTTTCTAGGTAGTCTTCTCTAAGACATATCTCCACCTTTTTAGGTAATCTTCTTTAACACATTTATCCAATCTTTCCTAAGACATCCCTTGCCCTTTCAAGGAGCTTCTCAATTAATCTTCTACAAGACACTTCTTCCCGAGCTTTGTTTAAAGCTTAATCTCCTTTACATCAGTCAATGATTTACCCTATTCAGGAACCTCTACAGGTAGTCTTCCGTGAGACATTACTTCATTTTGATGAATCTCTCCTTCAGATACAATCAATGTAGTCTGAAAAGCATATGCTTTAGACAAACACCCGGATGGCATCTTTAAGCCCATCTCCAAAAAGCACTTCAGCTTGCACCTGCGAGTGCAAATTTTGTGGTCTTCTAGTGTTCAATCCTCTTCCACCTTCAGATCACGATTGGTGAATACGCCAATCTACCTCTTCAGGTTTAAGAAGATTGAACAGGGGCAGCTGTCATACCCCAAAATTTGCCTACACTTTTTAGTGACAAAAATTTTCGAAATTATTTTTATAATTGGATTTTTATAAAATCTTGGATTCATTTACATTGACATCCTGAATTTTAAAAATATTCAATTTAAAGTCTATGTTAAAATATAGTAGTTTACTCTTAAATTACTTATATTTTAATAAATAGAAAATGCTAGCCGACGCTTCATACATTTTCAATTGCCTTTTTGTTTCAAATAAATAACATAGCACAACTGGTAAGGAAGTAAGGCTTGCAAGCAGAAGGTCACGGGTTCAATTCTCGCTTGGTGCATTTCCATGTTTTTTAACTATTTTTTATCTTTTTTTTTTTGCACCAGAACGCACCTGGACACAAGCACGTCCAGGTTCTTAATCTTGGTCATCAAGAAAGGTCCATGGGCCTTTGGGTTGGATCTTTTCCTTTTTAGGATTATTTTGACCTAAATTTCAGTCTATATAAAGGGAACTTCTAACCCTCTTCTTCATCAACAATTATCTGACAATTTTCTAACCCTCATTCTAACAACTATCAACAATTACTCAACAATTTCCTGAAACTTTCCTCCATCAAAAATCCTCTAAAACTCCCTCTGTTCACAAACTCTCACAATTTCATTCACACCACACTTTTTTTAAAGTTTTTTTATACACATAATTTCCACGGTTTTTTAACCTTGTTTTGGGCTGATGATTTATATATGAGGCCGCCCTCTTATATTTTACCTTTTAATTTATTTGCAATTTTAACCATATGATGGTGATTACCTGATGGTTATTCTCTGCAAATGTTCTTGTTCATTGTTTTTTTTTACTAACAAAGAAACCTTTTTATTATAATTGTTAATTAGTTATTATAATTTTATTATTGTAATTCTTATTTTATTTTATTTTTCTAACAAAACACCTTTACATGTTTTCTGCGCCAATTGGTACACATTTACAGTAACTTTCACCATCTATTTTCTACACACATCATAAACAATTCAAACCAAAACATTCATCATCATGTAAATAAAACTCAAATAGTCTGAACTTACTTTTATTCTAACACATAAATTTGTTTGTTGTTCTAAGTAATCTACAGGTACATTTCACGGACAAAAAGAAAGCAATAACATCAATGTTCCAAAATTTCTTCTTAACAAAATAATTCAATGATACAACCCACTGTAGATTTGTTTGTGTCTGTTATCTTTTTTTTCAGGTTCAGCAACAATTCAATCACCAACACAACACGCAAAAAGGAAGCCAATACCAACACGCATCGTCCGCTCTTGACATCACCGATCCATAACGCTCACGCAGAGAAGCTTCATGGTTCACGTATCAACATCATCAACATCATCAATCCACTGAGCGTAACCTCACAACAGATCCATCCATAACAACAATTCCTCGTCAAATCATTCGTCATACTGAACACTGAACGGATCCACCACATCACACATCGACGCCAACAACGTCATCCGCATCACCATCGATTCATTCGAAGTTCCATAGATTCACGGCTCACCTGTAGAGACGTAACACAACAACAACCGGTTAGAAGCTGCTCACAATAACTCAGCGACATCACCGCTCATTCACCACGACAGAAACGCATAATCCAAGCGACGTCAACGCAATTGCACGCATCGCACAATCTCGCACCAGATCGGAATCGCAACACCGACGAGTTTCAAAGCTCGTTAACATCATCAAACGCTTCGATTCGGTATTTCCTTTTACTTGTCCCTTCTACCATTGCATTTAATACTGCTTGTATGATGATTGTTATATGTGTTGTTGTTGTTGTTGTCTGAGCGGTAAGAATAGAATGAGTCTTGTTGTTTTGTTTGTCGTGAGATGAAAAGCAGAGGAAGAGGAAATTAGAGGTGTGCGATTTGAAATTGCAGAGCAGAGAGGTAGAATGTTGAGGGCGAATGAGAAGAAAAATGGCTTGTGGTTGCGGAAAGAGTTGTCGTTTGAACCAAGTTTGATTTGAGAGAATGTTCTTGTTGTTGTTTGTTGTGAGGAACAGGGCTGAGAGATAAAAGCAGGGGAAGTTTGGCGAGAGAAAATAAAAGATGAGGGAGGCGGAGCTGGTCCCTCCAGCTTAGGGTTTTCTTTTAAAAACTTAACTTGGACTTAGTTTATTTGTGAAGCCCAACCAGATTTCTTGCACATACCCTGTCATTTACGATCACACCCTCATCTGGGCAAGATTGATGGATTTCGTTGGGCCTACCAACCTGTTCATGAGCCCAACAACCTGTTTAGTTCTTTCTTTTATTTTGGTAACTATTTTAATTTTTTTGTGTTAATTTGTGGTTGAAATAAAAATGTAAAAATATTAGAATATTAGATTATATTTTCATAAAACACCAAAAACATGTTAGTTTAATTGTTCATATAAAAATACCGAAAAATATGTCATTATTTTAATTTTCTTTTTTTAGAATTTAATATGTTTAGTTTTGATATTTTCTTTTGTTAATTGAAATTAATATTTGTTTGTAACAATCTTCATCATTTTTCATCATCATTATACATATATCCATACTAACATTCTCTTTTGATTGCGAGGTACTATCTTGAGCAATCGAACTATTTTCTCGACGTTCATGAATTCCATCTTATTTCATATATATTAATCCTTTTACTTTCCGCATACCCCTTACAGGTGTTTATTGTAAATCCCCCATCCCTAAACTTGTAACAGCGTAGGTCTTTACTTTCCGCACATTATTTTCTGTATATATTTAACTCTTAGTAATTAGGGTGTGTATGACAAGACTAATCAATCAATCGTTAGCTCACTAACATCAAGATTAAAATAACTGAAAATAACACACTCTTCTTACTTGTTCACACACTCACCCCTAGGATACGCCCCTCTCGGTTGCCTTATGAATAAAGGTCGTGTCCCTCGAATATGGAGGTACCCATTAGCAAAAGTCCCTCGATTAAAATCATCAAAGGTCATGGTCCCTCGAATTGTTGCCTACGAATACATGATCTAGTCCCTCGAATTGTTGCCTACGAAAAAAGATGATTTGTCCCTTCGAATATCGCTAAAGGTACCTCTATTATGTTGCCTTCAACGACCATCTGATGACCCTTCGATTGTCCCGCACACGTCCAATATAAACAAGGACTACCTACTTCTATATAGTATGGATAGTCCTAGGAACTTTAAAAAGCATAGAAAAAGACCAACTATTTAGGGTAGAGCTCTTAATATGCTTAGATCAATTAAAAAAACATCTTTTCAATATTCTTTCAAAAACTAAGGCTACGCATTTACGCTAAAGTCCTTATGTCCCTTTTCAATTCAAAACAAACAAACATGAGCTAAGCAAATTAAGAGCCCGTAGATAACTACGGATGAAAAGGGTGCTTACACCTTCCCTTTTCATAACCTACCCCCCGAGCCCGTTTTCTTTTTAAAGGTCTTTTTCTGTACTTTTTACCTTTCCTAACATTGGACAAAATAAAAGTCGGTGGCGACTCTTGCTCACCGCAACATTGTTGCATATTAAAAATAAAAGTCAGTTCACCGAGTTACAGACATACAACAACAGTTGTTTAATATAACTGTGGTTGTATGTAACACGCTATCCAGTTTACTACTACCACTGGAAATAGACTGTATTGTAAACAATCCACTTACAATCACACCCTACCTGGCAATAGTTGTTCAACTGTTATTATAGGTCTTTTACGGCCGTTGTTATATGTGTTTTTTATAGTAGTGCATGCAAATCATTAATAATGCGTAAAAAAACATAACTCTACATAATCATTTCTCATGGAGAATCAAACATACACATTGAATAAAACCACCCTATAACACTTTCACGAATAACAAACACATAGATCAAATATATATCTGAAATCAAACAGATAGATAAAATTAGAAAAAAAGAATGAGAAGAAAATTTTTATTCTTAACTATACTAGCTAAAAATCTACCATAACTTTCTTCATCATATATAAATTTAGGAACTGCTTCAGCTAGTGCCTGGCTTATCTGCATAGTTTATAACAAAAAAAGGCCAACATAATACCTTTTCTAATAATATGTGAGCTTGTTAAACAAACTATCAAGTTATAGCAGCATATAAAAGTGTTTCCATCTACAATAACTTGCAGTTCTTTAACTTGAAAAAAGGTTCAAAAAGTATATGTCATGCCACATAAAAGGAAAAGAGTTAGACATGGATAATGTTGGTTGTGCAAAACATACCATAAGTGCATAAACACAAGTCAATGCTCCAAAAATTAGGCTCCCTAATACAATTTCACCAACAAAAATACTTCCACTATTTTTATGGACTATTTTGTTGTTACCCTGTTAATTTTATGCTTTTATATAGAATACTGGTGTAACTGCACCAGAGAGATATGTACTATTTTCTATCTTGGTCGAACTATAAGTGACGAGTTACGTGATGCTTTAGCTCTAATATAGGAACATGAAAAAGGTCTAGTGGAGCTCATTTTCAAGAAGCATGTATCACCTAGTTTCAACATGTTACCTGAAATTAAACAATTTGAATATCTAATTTCTTGGAAAATCAACAAAAACTAGATCAATGCATATGTTTAACTCCTATAAAAACTGAAACTTTACAAAAAACCACGAACAAGAACAAGACCTATTTGCTAGAGATGAAGAAAAATTCATAAGAACTGAAACTTTACCAGAACAAAAAACAAGAACAAGACATTTGCTAGATCTGGAGAAAATCCCATAAAAAGTGAAACTTTACAAAAAACACGAACAAGAACAAGACTCACTTGCTAGATCTGAAGAAAAACCCATAAAAACTGAAACTTTGAAATCCAAACAAGATATTTCATCTGGGTTTTAGAGATACATTGATTCAGTTTCATGTCAAAAAGTGTAAAGTATTAAATGCTAACATCAATTTGTTCAGGAATCTAATCAATTTAAAACCCAGTTTCTGAAATACTTGAAAAATTGAAGAAGGAATCCATTCAATATATCACAAGCACTTCCTTCAATATTTATAAACATATTAGCTGTAAAAAGACTATCTCCTTCCTCTATAAAAAACAAGACTTAAGGCATGTTGCTGACAAAATGTATCAAGCTGTGGTCGAAGGAGGAGAGAGAGAGAGAGAGAGAGAGAGAGAGAGAGAGAGAGAGAGAGAGAGAGAGAGAGAGAGAGAGAGAGAGAGAGAGAGAGAGAGAGAGGGTGGCGGCTAGGGTTGTGCAAAAACGAAAAGGGTTATGTGTATTGAATAAGCCAAAAATCCAAGTCAGATATTAAAAATTTATCAAAAGCCAAGTCGGATCTTAAAAATTCATCAAGAGTGCCACATATGTAGGAGTTAACGTTTTTTCAGAAAATTTAAGGAAAAATGGCCAATTTATGAAACAATTTTTAAGTGACTACTATGTAATATTTTTGTTGTGAATTCAATGCCAAGAACAAAGTATAAACCAAAGAAGAATAAAGGACAAGGAAGAAGAGGAACACAATAATTGGTTATAACTGCTATTCTTTTTCTTTCTCTTAGAACAAGATTACAAGTTTACAAGAATAACAAATAACCTCTCTCACCCTAAATTAGGATTTGCAACTTAGCAATGATGAGAGACTAGTATGCTATTTATAATAAAACCTAACATACTAACTAATGGGCTTTTTCCACAAGGCCCATTACACAAGCCAAGTTAATAAACAAGCTAACTTAACAAATTAGGGTTTAAACACTAAAACCTAATTTAACATGCTAACAACCCTAGCATCTTCGACACAAGCATGTGAACAACCTTCGACTTCATGCTTAACCCTGTCGAACCAAGAAGCTACCCTTCGGCCATATTAGAGTTCGATCCAATATCTCACAATTTTTTAGTTAAGGGACTAAAGTGAAATATTAAATTGAGTTAGGGGACCAAAGTTATGCATTAAGCCTATAAAATAATTGTAATATGAGAGAAATGTATTAGAATAAGTCATATTTTGTATATATTTCTACTTTCTCGTGTTTTCAACTTCTCAAATGTCTCTATTTATAGAGGAGTTTATGCCACTTGATAAAGAGAAATATTATTTGGAAATGAAATTTTCATTTGTACAATAAATGTTTGTAATGTTTGACAGAGAGAATTATGTTCGCTCATTTTAAATTCAATTTTATTTTTATTACTAAAATAAATTTGATTAAAAAATATCTCACATAGGTATCAAAATCACAACCTTTAACAATAAAATAACACACATTATACATTATACAAAAATATAAAGTTCCAAAAGTATTTTGGAAATCACTTACACACACTAATTTAGTAGACTCAAATATGAAAATGTAAAGGTTTAATAGACAAAATATTTAAAATAATAATAAATCAACATGTAATTCATAATTTGAATATTGTAAAGTGATAATAGTGACACAAATTTAGTATCAACACAAAGTAAAATTCAAAAAATGAAACCTATAATTTAATATAAATAAATTGATTTAAAAAACAAAATTTTAATCAAAATCTATTTGTATGAGCAATAACAAATTCTAGCAGATAATTGCTATGGTCTAGGCTAATGTCTAAACTCTTAAAGTTGGGGTATTTCGAGTTTAATAGTTAAGAGGTGATTCAGAAGGTAGAATTAGAGGTACAAGAGAGAGGTCGTCCAACTCTCATGGGATGTTGGATAACAAATCATAATACATATTGGTTGTTACTCTCTAAGACGGGTGTCCCTTGAAGAAAGTTTTATAGCCTGAAATTCGAAAGGATTACTATAAAGGGTAAAAGACATGTCAATATCAGGTACACAAACTTAAAAAGTCAAACTTACAACCATCACTTTAGCATCAAATTATTTGCAGATATACCCCCACCAAACTGGAGCATACGATTCTACTAGGATTCATCATTAAACCTTCATTAAGAGGACAATATGTTACAAATTATTTGGTCCATTTGTTTGAATTGATCTTAAAAGTTTCCACATAAACAAGTGTTGTTATTAGATTGAAATTAGGTGTTTCTAGTTATGATACAACTTAAATAATTAATGAAAGTGAGATAATTTAAAAGAGAAACATGTAATATGGAATTGTATTAAGATTGATCATACTAATAAAATACGAAATGTGATTTGATAGCTTGGTTCGATAGCTTAACCTTACACGCCTGGCGAAATGAAAGCATCTCATGCCCACAGTGGATATTTTTGGAAGTATGAGACACATAAAACAAATTGAAAAAGAGATCAATGGACATCACTTTAGAAAGAGATCGTTACCACCAATTCACAATGCACCTAACAATATGGGCGTCCGCCGGCTCTAATAAACCTACAGGTTCATGTTTAATCATTTCTTCCAAGTTTTTATGCAAAAGGTAATGCTGGTAAAAAAACTATATTTCTATTCCTTAAAACCTGATGATCCCTAAGTTCTATATCACTAGGGTCCTTGTCATGTGTCGACTTAAAAGTATTAGTAAAAAAGCGAGCTATTCGCTCATCCCGAGCTGCTATAGATGCATATGGATCCGTATAAGACCTGATAGAGGAGGCAAGACGGGTTACCACCTCCCTAAAATCCAGATTATTTGAGTTACTATCTCCATCTTCAAAAGTATTGAGAGGATTGTCCTAACTATCTACAAAATTCCTTCCAAGTCACAAACTATCACTCAACACAATAAATTTTGGATTGAGGTCGTTAACATCTAAGGGTTTAACATTTAGGACATCAGAGTTCTCATATATCCTTGATATTGGAAAATCTTCTCCAACATGTCCATTTATTATATTCTCATGAATATCTTTTAAGTTGGGCTTAATGGATGTTAGAAAGATAAGAAACAAATGTAAGGACAAGGGTTAGAAATGGTACATGAGAGAAAAGTGAAGCAAATAAACTACTAAGGAGAAGAATAACTCGATAATGTGGATGGATCGGGAACAATGTACCTAAACAAGAAGGAAAATATAATAATAGCAGGAATAACCATAACTTAAGATAAGATGAAGAAGAAATGGTTCACAAAGAATATAAAGATCTGTTATGAGGGAGAATGAAAATTGTTTGAAAGGTCAAAGCAACCTTTATATAATAGAGCAAAAGAAGAGAGTCAACATTGCAGAATGAAAGAAAATGGAAGATGAAAAATGAACGGTCGAGATGACGCCTCGAAAATGTACGACACTTGAGTGCACTCGAACACTCTGAAAGTATGAAAGTATCACACTATATCCTATGAACTTAGGGTCACATGCGAAGGAAACTTGCGAAATATCTCAATGATGAGATTGATATTTAATTAGGGGTGCCAAAATGAGTTTGACCCGTTGGGCATGCCCATTTTTCAAGCACTTTAGTGCGGGTCAGGCCAAAAATTTAGACCCTTACCCTTTAAAGTGACCGTCCAACTCCGCCCCATTTTTATGCCGACTTTTGAGGGCTCATGCATTTACACGAATTTTTGTATTTTTAAGCCTAAAAAGAGCAATGTCCGCGAGCCCGCCCAGCCCCACCCACACTTTTAGTATGGTCCGGGTCAAAATATTATGTCTACATCCTTAAGTATATTCGTTCCGCTCTATTTTTTTTTTTTTTTTTTGCTTTTGCCTATGTGTCTAAACGGGGTGGGCATGCCCATTTACCACCCCTAATATTTAAGGCATTGTCCCCTAAGTTTTTTCAGTTCTCACCAGTCACCACAAGACCTCAGTTAGAGGTACTTGGTCCAGTTCCTTAAAATACTTCTTGTGCATCGCACCACAAAAAACTTTGGGTATTTTGAACCGATGTCAAACCATATATGGTAGGACAAATACTCGTCCACTTGCATAAATCACACATAAGCATAAGCAGCAAAAATGTACGATTCAATCCATAATGCCCTTTACCTTATTTATTCACAAACTAACTCAAGCATTAAAGTATTATGTATGCATACAAATAGTTATGATTTCCCTTTACTCTTATTTATATTTATAAAAGTTTGCCTTTTTACTATGTCAATCACTTTTAATATAGAGAAATAGGAATATGTACTGACAGTGTAAAATATTTTTACACTGTCAATCAATTACAACCATATATCCAATTAAAACACAATTTTAATTTAACAAAACTAGTATGACATGACAAGTATAATGATTTTGATTGGATGAATGTGTAAAGTTTATTTACTGTCGGTGCACAGTACCTTTAAACTCTTTAATTTAATAGAAGAGAAAGACACATACAATATGCTAAGTTGACAACATGACAAATAAGTTCATTATATATTTATAGTAAAAAATAATTCGTTGAAAAATGGATTCAAACAAAAATATATACTAGTTGGTCACCAGTCACGACGTCAGCATGTAGTTAATATGAGAACAAAATGAGAAGCAGTCGGCCCCACGCGTAAATCAAATGGCTGACATTGAATGTAGATTCTTGTCCGTACACTACATTCCCTCTCTATAAATTCCCTTTCCAACTTCACTCCTTCCCTCCATCACTGTGTTCTCTTCTTCAAATTCAACAAAAATGCTTTCTCTCAAATTTCTCCTCATTTCCACCGCCGTTATTTTCACCGTCTTGGGATTCAAATCCTCTCTTCCATTGGCCACCGCTCACCTCCATCTCCTATGGACCTTTTTCCTCTTGTGCTTCACTCCTCCGTATCTCTTCTTTACCCTCAACTCCATCATCATCCTCATCCTTGTTTCCTCCAAATTCCACCATTCCAACGCCCAACCAAACCATCCAATTCTGGACCCCACCATTCCTGACCATTCATCCACGTCCAAAGATCAACAAATTGACGAAGTGACGAAAGAAAACGACCTCGGAAGTTTTCTACCGGAGATGATAAACTCCCCGGATAATCTACCACCGATGATCGATAAACCTCTCGTTTCTTCGAGGTTCAATCACCGGAAGCCTCTTAAATTTAACCCCGAAGGTATCAACAATTTCTTTATAATTTTATTTTTATAAAATAAGAAAAGAAGAAAAAAAAAGTGTTGTCGTTTTTGTAAAGTGCATGGCGTTTACTTTGTTACAGGTGGGAAAGCGTTGAAGGTGGCCGCGAAGCAAAAACGGCACGAGACGTTGGAGAACACGTGGAAGGCGATAACGGAGGGTCGGTCAATACCGTTAAGTAGACACGTGAAGAAGTCTGACACGTGGCAAAACCGTTATGAAGTGGACCCACATCAACCAGAAGATTCTGTTAGAGATTTCAACTTGAACAAGACTACTGTGAGGTTGAGAAAAGAACCGTCGCTGAGTCAAGACGAGTTGAACAAACGAGTGGAAGCGTTTATAAGAAACTTCAATCACCAAATGAGGTTGCAAAGAGAAGAATCGTTATTAAATAAATCACTACCAGAATATGATTAACCGTGGTGCAAGTTAAATTAACCTATATGTTTAAAAAATACAGGAAAAAAACGTGTAAATTTTATAATAGTAGGGGATTTCATTTAGAGTAATATTACATCGTATTCGTATTTATATCTAGGCATTTTTTATTTTTTATTTTGTTGTGCATGTGAGTTTAGGTAAGATAATAGTCAAAGTGTTTATACCTTATGGTTCACGTGAGATGAACGTGGATAAAGTTCCAGCATGTATATTTCTGTCAAGAAACAAAATACAGAATGTTTTTAGGGACATCGGAATAATTGTTGTTCGTGTTTGTCTCTAGTTAATTGAATGAATGGAAGACTGTGATTATGAATGCAAGAACCGGAGGATCAGTAGCACGTCCACCACACAAAACATTCAATATTATGAGATCATGTTAATTAAAATAGTTTTTTTTATCAATTAATTAAAATAAAGTTAAAATTGGATAAAGTCGCTATTTTCTCTTTCAAACAAAATAAAGATAATTTTATCAATTTTGACATGGTGAGGACTAGGTTATCCCATCAAAACTAAGGGTAAATTACCCATATTTAGATAGACAAATAAGATTATGCCATTTGTATTTCTTTTTAAATATTAATAATAATAATAATTTTATCAGATATTTTAATTATATATTTTTAATTGTTTTTATCTTTAATATTATTATACTTTGTCTATTTTACCCTTTAATTTAAATAAAAAAAGAGTTAAGATCTTCTATTTTGTATTGATTGAAAATCAAATGCGTTAACTTTTTCCCCCTTCCACCATGTTACCGATTGAAAATCCCTAACAACCTCTCCTTCCACTGTGTTTCCAATCTGAAATCCCAAGAAATATCAAGTGAGAGCATTTTTTAAATGAGAGATGAGAGGAAGAAATATCAACCATTAGATTCATCAAGAGAGAGAATGTTAATACATTAATGAGGCTATTAATTTCTCTCTCTTGATGAATCCAATGATTGATATTTCTTCCTCTCATCTCTCATTTAAAAATGCTCTCACTTGATATGCTCCCTATATATATATATATATATATATATATATATATATATATATATATAAAGTGAGATATTATTATTCTAAGAAAGTGTAGAAGAGACTGAAGAGTTACTCCTAATCTTAACAATTGATGTTTATTAATCTAAACTTTAATTGATCATTTAATTTAATTATTTTTAGAAATATTTTTTTATATAAAAAAATTAATTAAAATTGTTAGACTAATGAAAATCAATTATTAAGATTTGGAAGAACTCTTCTACACTTACTTTTGGAGTAAGAATATCCCATATATATATATATATATATATATATATATATATATATATATATATATATATATATATATATATATATATATATATATATATATATATATATATATATATATATATATATATATATATATATATATATATAAGACAGAATCAAATGACACTAAGGTGTCAAACTTAGTAATATGACACCTCTGATAACTCTTCACCTCATGTTCGTATACTAAAATTACCTGTTGGATTGAATAATATTATCATATAGATCATGTCTATAAAATTTAATATCAATCGGAAATCCCAATTATTTAAGATGTTTGCATGGTGCTCACTAAGCCAACTATCAAATTTGAGGTCTATGAAGCCCTTATGTCAATGAAGTAATACAAATCCTTGTGATACAAGAGGAAGCAAGAAAAATGTACAAGTTGCACAAAGCCCTTTATGGTCTCAAACAGACACCTATGACATGGAACAAGAATATTGACTCAGACTTAGTCGAATTGGGATTCGTCAAATGCAAGTTTGAGTATGATGTTTATCTTCATGTTGTGGCACAATATATAACAGTCATTTGCTTATATATCGATGATTTGGTGGTAACTGAATAGCATGGAAAACTTGTCGAAGTTCTAAGAGCTGATGATGAGGGAATTTGAAATGTCGGATCTGGGAAAGTTGTCGTATTTCCTAGGCATAAAATTTCAAATTACCAAACAAGGTGTGATGTTGCATCAGTATGTCAAAGAGATACTAAAGAGATTCAAGATGGATGATTTGAATCCTGCATCTTTGTCTATCGAACCAAATTTGAAATTGGATAAGCATCGAGAGGAGGACAAAGTCAATGTAACTTTACTCAAACAAATTTTATGATCTCTGAAAGCAAAAAAGCTACGATTACTTGCTATTTAGATGTTGATTGGTGTGGAGATAAGGAAGATCAAAGAAACACAATTGGTTACTTCATTCAAGTATTTGATGCCACAATCTCACGGTGCTCGAGAAAGAAACTTGTTGTGGCATTATCATCATGTAAAGATGAATATATAGCAGGATCCTATGATGCATCTTAAGCAATCTGGGTCAGATCTATGTTAGAAGATTTGGAGGTCGAAGTAAAGAAATCTCTGGTGCTGCATATCGACAACAAGTCAACCATAAATATCGCAAAGAATCCAGTTCTACATGAAAGGAGTAAGCACGTCAAAGTTAGATTTCACTTTTTAAGGGAGAAGGTAAATCAAGGTGAACTTGAAGTGAGACGTTGCTCAAGTGAAGCAGGCCGACATTTTCATCAAAGGATTGAAGATCGACAGATTCCTAACTTTGAGAAAGAAATTAGAAATAGTTCAGATCGATTATGATTAGCTAGTGCTTAGTAACTTAGATTATAAAGAGTATGTTGATATTATGATTCAAGTTGTGTAACCCAAGCCCAAATTAATAACTTGGTTTTGAAGTTAATCTTTATATATATATATATATATATTGTAATTCAGTTTGATACAATAATAATACAACAATCTTTACTCTTTATTTTCTCTCATTCTCATCTCATTGAAAGTGCCTTAAGCACTAATAGCTACGACTAAGTTGGCTTCTCATATTGGAATTCAAGATTTCAATGTGTTGAAAAGTCTCAAGATCTTTATTCAGTCTCCGAATGCGCCTAAAATGTTAGAACAAGATTTGTTCTGATCAATATTCTTAGTTTTGATAATAACAAGGATATGAATTTCGTGTGAGATAATGTGGTACTCTAATACATTGCAATTTCCCTTTCAGGAAATATATAAAAAGAGTATGCACAAATCAGCGCTCAGAAGCTTTGTCTCAGAAGGTTCAGCATGCAACATCAGAACATGGTCTGGCAAGACATCAGAAGATGGTCAAGGCAGAATCAGAACATGGGTCTATGGAAGCATCAGAAGAACTTGAGATCAGAAGCAGAAGCACTGAAGCTCTCATGGTATCACGCTCAGAAGCACTTCAAGGTCAGAAGACAAGAAGATGCAATGCACCAAGCTGTTTGACTCTGATGATATTCAAATATTTTATTCACAAGCATCAGATCAGAAGAAAGTACAGGTGGCAGGCTACGCTGACTGACAAAAGGAACGTTGGAAGCTATTAAAGGCAACGTCAGTAGACACAGCGTGAACAAGGCTCGAGGTAGTTGACAAAAGCGTGAAACATTAAATGCAAAGCTGTACGGAACACACAAAGCATTAAATGCGCCCAACGGTCATCTTCTCAAGTGCCTATAAATATGAAGTTCTGATGTAAAGCAAGGTTGACGATTTGCTAACAATTAACTTGCTGAAACGCTGCTCAAACTCAAAGCTCAGAAACTTCATCATCATCAAAGCTCACTACATTGCTGTTGTAATATATTAGTGAGATTAAGCTTAAACGTTAAGAGAAATATCACTGTTGTGATTATAGCTTTTCAGAAGCATTGTAATACTCTTAGAATTGATTACATTAATTTGTAAGTAACTAGAGTGATCAAGTGTTGATCAGGATACTCTAGGAAGTCTTAGCTTGTGTCTAAGCAGTTGTAATTAGAGTGATCACGTGGTGGTCAGGATACTCTAAGAAAGTCTTAGCTTGTGTCTAAGCATTTGTTCCTAGAGTGATCAAGTTGTGATCAGGATACTCTAGAAGACTTAGTCGTGGGCTAAGTGGAAAACCATTTTAATCTGTTGCGATTAGTGGATTAAATCCTCAGGTGAGGTAAATCACTCCGTGGGGGTGGACTGGAGTAGTTTAGTTAACAACGAACCAGGATAAAAATAACTGTGCAAATTGTTTTTATCTTTCAAGTTTTTAAACTACACTTATTCAAACCCCCCCTTTCTAAGTGTTTTTCTATCCTTCAATTGGCATCAGAGCGCCGGTTCTAAGGTGCAAGCACTTAACCGTGTTTAGAAAAGATTCAGGAAGAGAAAAACGCTTAAGTAAAAGATGGCTGGTGAATCTCAATCAAATCCAACTGCATCTACATCTGGCTCTGCTGAGCAATACAATGGTAACAATGGTTATACTTGACCACCAATATTCGATGGTGAAAACTTTGAATATTGGAAAGATAAACTGGAAAGTTACTTTCTTGGTCTAGATGCTGATCTATGGGATCTTCTGTTGGATGGTTACAAACATCCTGTTAAAGCTACTGGTGTAAGGCTCGCGAGAAGCGAAATGACTGATGATCAAAAGAAAGATTTCAAAAATCATCACAAATGCAGGACTGTTTTGCTGAATGCTATCTCTCATGCTGAGTATGAGAAGATATCTAACAGGGAAACGGCCCATGACATATATGAGTCATTGAAAATGACCCGTGAAGGAAATGCTCAAGTAAAGGAGACTAAAGCTCTTGCTCTAATCCAGAAATATGAAGCCTTCAAGATGGAGGATGATGAAGACATTGAGAAGATGTTCTCAAGATTTCAAACTCTGACTGCTGGATTAAGAGTTCTGGACAAAGGCTACACCAAGGCTGATCATGTAAAGAAGATCATCAGAAGCTTACCCAGAAGTTGGGGTCCAATGGTGACTGCATTCAAGATTGCCAAGAATCTGAATGAAGTTTCTTTGGAAGAGCTTATCAGTGCCTTGAGAAGCCATGAAATAGAGCTGGATGCAAACGAGCCTCAGAAGAAAGGTAAGTCTATTGCATTAAAATCTAATGTTAAAAAATGCACTAACGCTTTTCAGGCTAGAGAAGAAGATCCTGAAGAATCAGAATCTGAAGAAGAAGATGAACTGTCCATGATCTCCAGAAGGGTAAACCAACTCTGGAAGAGCAAGCAAAGGAAGTTCAGAGGCTTCAGAAGTTCAAAGAGATTTGAACGTGGAGAATCTTCTGGTGACAGAAGATCTGACAAGAAGAAGGCCGTCTGCTATGAGTGCAATGAGCCTGGACATTACAAGAACGAGTGTCCAAAACTTCAGAAGGAAAATCCCAAGAAGAAGTTTCATAAGAAGAAAGGTCTTATGGCAACATGGAATGATTCTGAATCAGAATCAGAATCAGACTCTGAAGGAGAGCAGGCCAACTTCGCGCTGATGGCTACAGAAGATGATGGATCAGAATCTACATCAGAATCAGATTCTGAAGAGGTATTTTCTGAACTATCTAGAGAAGATTTAGTTTCCAGTTTAACAGAACTTTTGGAACTCAAGGCTCATCTTAGTATCAAATACAAAAAGCTGAAAAAGCAGTTTGAATTTGAAACTAAGAAGCTGGAATTGGAAAATTCTGAACTGAAGGAAAAAGTTTTAAATCTATCCAAAGATAGTGGATCTCCTTCTGAAACAGAAAAATCCATTCCTAGCATGAATCTTATTCTGAAAGAATATGACTCGAGCTTCAGAAAGTTCTTATCTAGAAGTATTGGCAGAAGTCATCTTGCTTCTATGATATATGGTGTTTCTGGAAACAGAAGGTTTGGTTTTGGCTATGAGGGTGATACCTCACATAAATTTGAACCTATTGATGATCTAAAGATCACATACAAGCCTTTGTATGATCAGTTCAAATATGGCCATGCACATGATATTAGGCTCATTTCACATGCACAGAAGTTTAACACTGTTCACACCAAGAAGCTTGTGACACATCCTAAGAAATATCATGCTGACAAACCTAAAGAATATCATGCTGTTCCTCCTGTTAAATATTTTGCTAAACCCAAGTTCAATCAGAACTTGAGGAGAACTAACAAGAAAGGACCCAAGAAATTGTGGGTACCTAAGGAGAAGATAATTTCTGTTGCAGATATCCTTGGCGGCAAAGAGGACAGAAAGCAAAATGTCATGGTACCTGGACTCTAGATGCTCGCGACACATGACGGGAAGAAGGTCTACATTCCAAGACCTGGTGCTTAAACCAGGTGGAGAAGTCAAGTTTGGAGGAGATCAGAAGGGCAAAATCATTGGCTCTGGAACCATAAGTCTTGGTAACTCTCCTTCCATAACTAATGTACTTCTTGTTGAAGGATTAACGCATAACTTATTGTCCATAAGTCAATTAAGTGACAATGGTTATGATATAATCTTCAATCAAAAGTCTTGCAAGGCTGTAAGTCAGAAGGATGGCTCAATCCTATTTACAGGCAAGAGGAAGAACAACATTTATAAGATTGATCTTTCTGATCTTGAGAAGCAGAAGGTGACTTGTCTTATGTCTGTTTCTGAAGAGCAATGGGTCTGGCACAGAAGATTAGGTCATGCTAGTTTGAGAAAGATTTCTCAGATTAACAAACTAAATCTGGTCAGAGGACTCCCAAATCTGAAATTCAAATCAGATGCTCTTTGTGAAGCATGTCAGAAGGGCAAGTTCTCCATACCTGCATTCAAGTCTAAGAATGTTGTTTCTACCTCAAGGCCATTAGAACTCTTGCATATTGATCTGTTTGGCCCAGTCAAAACAGCATCTGTCAGAGGGAAGAAATATGGATTAGTCATCGTTGATGATTATAGCCGCTGGACATGGGTAAAGTTCTTGAAACACAAGGATGAGTCTCATTCAGTGTTCTTTGAATTCTGCACTCAGATCCAATCTGAGAAAGAGTGTAAAATCATAAAGGTCAGAAGTGATCATGGTGGTGAATTTGAGAACAAATTCTTTGAGGAGTTCTTCAAAGAAAATGGTATTGCCCATGATTTCTCTTGCCCTAGAACTCCACAGCAAAATGGAGTTGTAGAGCGAAAGAATAGGACTCTACAAGAAATGGCCAGGACCATGATCAATGAAACCAATATGGCTAAGCATTTCTGGGCAGAAGCAATAAACACTGCGTGTTATATTCAGAATAGAATCTCTATAAGACCTATTCTAAATAAGACTCCTTATGAATTGTGGAAGAACAGAAAGCCCAACATTTCATATTTACATCCTTTTGGATGTGTATGTTTTATTCTGAATACTAAAGATCATCTTGGTAAGTTTGATTCTAAAGCTCAAAAGTGTTTCCTTCTTGGATATTCTGAACGCTCTAAAGGCTACAGAGTATACAATACTGAAACATTGATTGTAGAAGAATCAATCAATATCAGGTTTGATGATAAGCTTGGTCTTGAAAAACCAAAGCAGTTTGAGAATTTTGCAGATTTTGATATTGATATATCAGAAGCAATAGAACCAAGAAGCAATGCTGCAGAAGCTGGCAGTCTCAGAAACAATGGATCAGAAGATCAAGTTGCTGCATCTTTAGAGAATCTCAGGATTTCTGAAGAACCAACAGTCAGAAGATCACCTAGACTTGCATCAGCTCACTCAGAAGATGTGATCCTTGGGAAGAAAGATGATCCCATCAGAACAAGGGCATTCCTTAAGAACAATGCAGAATGTCAATTAGGTCTTGTTTCTTTGATTGAGCCAACTTCTGTTGATCAAGCTATAGAAGATCCAGACTGGATAATTTCCATGCAAGAAGAACTAAATCAGTTTACAAGGAATGATGTATGGGACTTGGTTCCTAAACCAAAAGGATTTAACATCATCGGCACTAAGTGGGTGTTCAGAAACAAGCTAAGCGAGAAGGGAGAAGTGGTAAGAAACAAAGCCAGACTGGTTGTTCAAGGTTATAGTCAGCAAGAAGGAATTGACTACACAGAAACCTTTGCACCAGTGGCCAGGTTAGAATCTATTCGTCTATTAATTTCTTTTGCCACTCAACATAACATCACTCTTTATCAGATGGATGTCAAGAGTGCCTTCTTAAATGGTTATATAGATGAAGAAGTTTATGTCCATCAACCTCCTGGTTTTGAAGACTCTATGTCTCCAAATCATGTTTTTAAATTAAAGAAATCATTATACGGATTGAAACAAGCTCCTAGAGCTTGGTATGAACGTTTGAGTTCTTTCCTTCTGGAAAATGGTTTCACTAGAGGAAAAGTGGACACTACTCTCCTTTGTAAAACATTTAAAAAGGATATTTTAATTTGTCAAATATATGTTGATGATATTATCTTTGGAACATATAATGCTACACTTGGAAAGGAGTTTGCTGAGTCTATGCAGGCTGAATTTGAAATGAGCATGATGGGAGAACTCAAGTATTTTCTTGGGATTCAAATCAACCAAACTTCTGATGGAACCTATGTTCATCAAACGAAGTATGTGAAAGAACTTCTGAAGAAGTTTAATCTTTTAGAAAGCAAAGAAGCCAAAACTCCTATGCATCCAACATGTGTCCTAGGTAAGGATGAGGTAAGTAAGAAGGTAGATCAGAAGTTGTACAGAGGTATGATTGGATCTCTTCTATACCTAACTGCTTCTAGACCTGACATTCTCTTTAGTGTTTGCTTGTGTGCTAGATTCCAATCAGATCCGAGAGAATCTCATTTAACTGCGGTTAAGAGAATTCTGAGGTATCTAAAAGGTACTACTAATGTTGGTTTGGTTTACAGAAGATCCAAAGAATACAACTTAGTAGGATTCTGTGATGCTGACTATGCTGGAGATAGAATTGAAAGGAAAAGTACTTCTGGAAGCTGTCAATTTCTTGGAAGTCATCTGATCTCATGGTACAGCAAGAAGCAAGCTACAATTGCCCTCTCAACAACAGAAGCAGAATATGTTGCTGCTGCTGGATGTAGCACACAAATGCTCTGGATGAGAAGTCAGCTAGAAGATTATCAGATATATGAGAGTAACATTCCTATTTTCTGTGATAATACTTCTGCTATATGTTTATCTAAGAATCCTATCTTACATTCAAAAGCTAAACATATTGAGATTAAACATCATTTCATAAGGGACTATGTTCAGAAGGGTGTTATATCTTTAAACTTTGTGGATACAGACCATCAATAGGCTGATATCTTTACAAAACCCCTTGCTGAAGATAGGTTTAAGTTCATTCTGAAGAATATCAGTATGGATTTATGCCCAGAATGAGAAGATGAGAAGATCTTATGTATGAGTATCTTCTGAAATGAGACTGGATTAGTCTTTTATAAGAAGTTCTGTTTGTAATCAATTAGAAGTAGTGATTCAGTTATTACTAACGTTTCATTGTCTAAGTTGATTCAGAATCTCTTTAAAAGTAAAACAGCTATAACTGGCTATCCATATGGTAAACACGTGTTCACTATTTCTGGACAAACATGCGTGCAGTTGAGGGGACGTCTACTTAGGTAACTGTGCTAATCACTTCTTTTGTCATTATTATCTCTCCTCACGTCATGTAACATTAAATGCCATTCATCATTTCTTTTATTGTACTTTTTTCGTTTTTTCATACCCGTCAAACGTTTCCCTTCCCTAGAACGTTTCCTTCCCCACATTCCCTCTATTTATTTCTCCATTCCCTTGCATTCTTCAATCAATCTTTGCGCTCTCTCTCCTTTCTCTCACTTTTCTATGAATTTTTTTTCATAAACCTTAGTTTATTCATCTTCAACCTAGCATTCATCATGAATCCGCCTTCAAGTTTCTCTCAAGAGGTTTCTCCACTGATAACTTGCTTCAGTCCTTCATCTGTAATGGAAGTTTTGTGCAAATCTCATGTGGACGCTGATGATTTGGGTGCTTATGGTTTCAACCAAGATGCAAAGGCGAAGGCTCAAGGGTGGTCGTTCTATTTGAATAGAACTGTTGGAAGGGTTGTCTGGTTCAAGGTTGAGAAACAAATCTCGGGGATCACTAACATTGATTTCAAGACGGATCTCTCAGGATTCCAAGAAGTCTCAAGTCAGATCTCTTATGTGATGCTGTTATCAACATTTATCCAAATGAAGAAGACCTTCTTGAGATATTGGATGATGTTAAGGATCATGTTCTTAACTTCTATGTTAAGGGAAAGCCCCGTTTGAGACATTAGCTCTCCTCCTGTGAACTGTCTCTCACTTCCTCCTTGAATTCATGCATCTCTCCTACAGTGGAGGTTCTAGTCTGCTCAGGCATGAAGAATTTCAAGCTTTCATGGCTGAACAAACTTAGAAGACCGCAGGGATTCATGATATGTGTAATACGGTGAACTGACTTTTTATCAATCGAAATGTCGCGGTAAGCAAGAGTCGCCACCGACTTTTATTTTATCCAAACAAATTCGGAAAGGCAAAAAGAAACAGAAAAAAACCTTTTTAAAGAAATCTAAGTTCGGGGGGTAATTTATGCAAAGGGAAGGTGTAAGGAACCCTTTGCATCCATGGTTTTCCATGGGCTCTTAATTGCTTTGCTTGCTCGTTTTCAGAAAATGTACATGAAAGAGGAAAAAATGGACTTTAGCTCGTAAAATGAGCGTAGCCAGTTTTTTTGAAGAATTTTGAGAAAGAATATAGAAAATAGAGCATAGCAAGGCAATTAGGGGCAATTACCTTAAACTCAGATGATAGGTCTCTTTTTAGCCTTTCAGAATGAAAGGGTCAATCCTTGCCATAAGAGGGCAGGAAGCCTTTCGTTTGGAGGTAGAAGGGTCATCGAGTTATCATTCGCTCAAAGACTGACCCATGCCATAGAGAGGCAGGTAGTCTAAGAGGAAGGATCAGAATAGCCTTTCGTAGGCAACCAGAAGATACCTCAGCCTTTTCCGTAGGCAACTTTTGAGGGTTGAGGTCATGTTAGTGTATCGAAGGCAGCATCATTAGGGACCATGACCTTTAATCGAGGCAACATGGCTGAGGTATCCTCGTATTCGAGGGACTGGCTATTCTGCACAAAATACAAGGCAACAAGACAACAGGCAACAGGCAACAGAGAGGGTTACCCAAAAGTGTGCGTGTGTGCACCAATCATGTGATTATATTCGAATATATTATCTTGTAAATTTAATGATTCTATGTTCAATTCAAAGGTTGCACTCCCTAGGGTTACTAACCACGCATTTAAATAGTATAATCAAAACAGATATGGGGGAGGGAAATTGTAACCAGCGGATCCCTTAATAGGGTGTGACATAAGTAATAATAAAAGACAGAAAATATCAGGGTTAAGGTTTGGGGTTACCGATACTCGTAGCTTTGGCAATTTGACAAACCCTGAAAATTTGACAAGAAAGAAATAAACAGAAGAGTGAGTGCATTATCGGTTCGGTGTCAATTGGGATTAACCCTAATAAAAATAAAAGATAAAGAAATTAAGAATAGATAAATAAAAGGGGTACTTAGCTTTTCGATTGGCATGGCAGCTTTTGGACGTTAGATCTGGATTATTGGAGATCTCGTGGCGAGAGTGAGGATGAAAACCCTGAAAAGCTGGATGCTAGAGTCCGGTGTGGTCGAATCTCGAAGGTTACCAAGGAACTGCAGGCTCTGAAGCGTTGGATTGCTCACGGTGGCAATACCTCGCAAAATTTAAGAGAAGGGTAGAAAGCAACACCAAATAATGTATGAGAAAAAATATAAGCATACACGGACCAAAATTAAAAAAAAGAAAATCTAAGTAATAATCATATCAAAAAAACTTAATAGTAATTTTTTGAATAAAGAAACTAACTAACACGATTAAAATATTTCTTAGACTACTTCTAATATTTTTTCTAATCAACTATCTAATTTAATTACATGACTAAACCTAATGAATTGAAAGAGACTTATTCTTCGATATTTAACGTTTTTTACTATTTTCTTTATAACTTAAAAAGGAGACATACTGTCTTTGTTTATCAATTAGAAATTATCTAACTCATACTCTAAGAGTTCTATAAAAACAATTTAACATTACTAACTAAGTCAAATAAATAGGAATACACATTCAGTAAAAACAATGGGGCGGTATTACCTGCCAATGTTGATCCACTGATTATCTCCTCATACCTACTACTAGCCACACAAATTATGACAAGTGGCAAGAAAAAAAATAAGAGAAAAAAATATATATGTAAACCGCCTGGAATCAGTATGCCCACACCAACTACACACACATACCTCATCTCCTTCTCTTTTCCATCTATTCAACCGTTTTTTATTCACACAAATCTTTTGAACAAAACTCAGATTTCATACAAACCACAAGCCAAATCTCAAACAAAAGACCAGCAATCAATTCCATGAATTAATCAAAAGCAAGAAGTGTAAGACGAACCGAAAGAGCATTTTCCGATGGCGGCCGCGATTCGACGAGAGCGGAGGTGGCAGCGTTTGCATGGTGCGCGGTTGGTGGTGTTGCTGGTCGTGTCCTGCTTCGTATCGTGGTGGCAAGATGTGGCTGAATCGACGGCAGACAGTGGCTACGCGTAGGAATCTGGAGTAGCGGCGGTGCTGGTGCGGTGATTGTCGATTCCGAGTTCTTCTCTTTATTGACAGATACGTATCGATGCCGAAGTGTGAAGTTTGCGGTTTGTTGAAAGTTTCGATTGAGATTCACAAGACTGTTGCGTCGTAGGTTCAATGGGGGTTGTCGCTTGAATCGATGATGATAAGTTGGAGAATGAACTGGGTGTTGAGTCGTGGTTTCCGCGCGGGATTCATGGAACTCTCTGTTCTAATTATCACATCTGGTATCTTCTAATTCTAACAGCCTGCAAGCAAAAACTGGAAGAACAACAATAGGAATGCAAGAAAGAGCTACACCGTCCGTCGACGGAGCGATTTGATTCCTCTTTGAAAGTTGTTAGTAAGAACAAGGTTTGTGAGGAGGGTTAGAAAAATTGGTGAAAAGTCAATGAATGAGTGAAAACTTAATGTAATTGTTAGTGTAAAAAATTGTGAAAGAGGTTTGACTCAAGGAAGAAATAGAACTTGTGGTATGGGAACGGCTATTGTGTGTATGAAATTGTAGAGAAAATAAGGGTTACTGTACGCGTAGATGCCCTTTAGGTTAGTATTTTGTACCTATATATAACATAAAAAAATAAAATTAGGTTAGGAATAGATGAAAAAATAAAGCCCATAATTAACAAAATAATAAAAGTCCAAAAATCAAATATTTTTGATTGAGAATTATAATTATTTTAATTAATCATGGTCCTCTTCTAAAATATGACAAAGGTTTATTTTTGAATATTTTATGATAAAAATGCAAGAAGTGGAAAAAGTAATATGCATGAAAATATTAATTAATTACATAAAAAAAATTATTTTTGTTATTTTTGAATATTTTGAGGATTTTTTTGATTTTTTTTGATAAAAATGAAATTAGAAATAGAAAACTAAAAAAAGGGAAAAGTGTTAGAAGTGGGATTCGGCCCCAGGACATCTGGGTCGTGCGTCTTTTGCCATCAAATTCTCACCAACTGCGCTATATCAGTTTATCGAAATAAAATGACACTCGCAATTATAAGAGGGCAAATTTTGGGGTATGACAGCTGCCCCTGTTCAATTATCTTGAACCTGAAGATGTAGATTGGTTTGTGTGCCAGTCGGTATCTGAAGGTGGAAGATGATTGAACACTAGAATACCGAGAAATTTGCCATAGCTGAAGTAGGGACTTTTGTCGGAGATGGGCTTAAAGATGCCATCCAGGCCTTTGAGAGAAAGTTTATTGGAGATTGTTCATGTCAGCATCGTTCGTAGTAACTGAATTAGATCTAAGTCTTTTGAACTATTCATGTAGGATGCTCGAAACTAAGTATCAGAACTAAATCATCGTCTTGATTATTTCTGAACTATCTTCGAAATAATTGTCATAATTAAATCTCTATCTTGATTATCTCTGAACTATCTTTGGAGGATACCCAAAATTAAGTGTCAGAATTAAATAACTATCTTGATTATCTCTGAACTATCTTTGGAGGATACCCAAAATTAAGTGTCAGAATTAAATCTTCGTCTTGATCATTTCTGAACTATCTCTGGAAGATATCCAAAATTAAGTGTCAGAATTAAATCTTCGTCTTGATCATTTCTGAACTATATTTGGAAGATATCCAAAACTAAGTATCAGAATTTAGATATATGTGTTGATTATCTCTGAACTATCTTTGGAAGATATCCAAAATTAAGTATCAGAACTAAATCTTCATCTTGAATGAGCGTCAGAATTAAATCTTTGACTTGATTATCTCTGCACTATATCTAGAAGACAATGTTTATTTGATTGTAGAAGTAGGCTGAAAAAGGAACATTAGTTTTATGCAATGTTGTGATGCATGTATTGTAAAGTTTATGAATGAAAGTGTTATGCATAGGCAATGAGGCGTATGTATGTTATGTATGAATTTACTATGACACATGATGTATGAAAATGATTTATGCTATTTGGAGTATCTTGAGCAAATAAATCTCTGTATCATTGTGATTTTGTCGTTTGATTTTGTCTTGAAGAAGTACAGCCGGGGATTTATGATTCTTGCTTGGGGATGATCAGTAACTTGATGTACCCTGATTGGGAATAAAGACATTAATAAACCAAGTTGGCAAGAGCAAAGTGTTGGAGAAACGACAGTGTTGAAGATGTAAACTCTGTTGGGGATCCATATCTGTGTCGAGAGTGTTTGAAGATATCTTCTTAATGATTACTCTGTGGGGATATGATCTTATGAACCTGGCTCTGTGGGGAGATGTGGGTGTCTTGAAAGTTGCCCCCAGTATCATAGTAACTTACTACTCGATTCAGGACACGCCACTGAGTATTGATCAAGATGTTGAACTGGACTTGCATAGATCTGCCCCTGCTAGTGAGGACTTTATGAAGTGTATATTGTAGATGACATGCCCCTAGTAATCGTAAACTTAGGATGATGCCCCTGACTGTTTGGCTTTTGAGAGATTCTTGGAATCTTGACTTGATTGCCCCAGATTGATTGGGAAAAACGTGTCATGCCCCTTGTATACGTAGGGGACATTGCTTTTTGGAGTAATATTGTCTGTCGGGATAACTTTCAGTCATTAGTTGTACCCTGTGCAAATTCTTTCTGTTGCTAACATTTGAAATTATGTAGCAGAATATGTTTAATAATGTATTCATGAAATGCAATGCATACGTTTGTCTTGAGTTTTTGGAAACACATTAAAACAAGAGATGTAAAAGCGTGATATTTGTAAAAACATGATATTTGTAACAACGTGATGTTTGTAAAATGAAATATCAACTCAGCATTTTTGTAATCCTTAAGGAGTCAGGATACCCTTTTGGTGACAATATGCTTTTGAACTAATCATGCTTCAATTAGGACTTTCAAGGGTTGTAACGTGGCTTGGTTCACGGTTTAAGAAACAAAGGATAATGGCTCAAAGTTTATTTATACCCATCCCCTTCTTCGTGATGTTCTTCAGTCCTAAGCTCAGTTAATTCAACTTATGCATTCAGGTTCCAAGAGATCTATGGATTTGCGCCTTCGATAATGTTGATAGTTCACAAGTAATGAGAACTTCTGATATGGCAGTCATTTTTTTCCTTTTGGTAGTCACAACTTTGAGTTTGTTCAAGAATTTATTGACTTCTCCTTTTTCATCTTTTTGATATCCCTAACTTTTGCCTGAACTGTCTATTGTGAGCTTACAGTCAGCGGGATGCCTCGATTTTTGCCTAAGTCATCTTTTTGATTTTTGACTTAGCAGGCTTTTCTTTGTATATATGTTTTTTTTCATTTTTTTTTTCTTTTTGAAAGATATTGACTGTCTTGCTTAATGATTGGTGAACCATCATTGGCTTTTGATTGACATCTCCAACACTTCTTTGATGTGTGCGGCTGAACGCTTGTGATTGAAACCTTTGTTGAAAGGTGTACTGAATGATTCTCTTAAAATAGAACGCACAACAAATTAACTGAGAACTACCCTGCCCCAGGTTATAATCAAGGGTTTTATTTAGTACAAGAAAGAAACTTCTACTTCTTAGGCTCAAAAGGGGTTGACGAGGGATTAACATCCTTATATCTCCACTGTTTAGGAATTGAAACAATGCCTGTACATCGTCAACATAGTCCGTCCAAAAGCATACTGTATGAGATTGCGGTATCGTTTTCGTCATCCTCCCTCAAAAGGCTTACAGCTTAGCAGGAGTTGAATAAACATAAAACATATGCATAGTAAATACGCAATTTAAAATGAGTGATAACGAAATAATGTATTCAAGATAAACATATGCAATGCACTGATGATGATTGTTAAAACAGATAATGTCTATCATAATTTTAATGTTTAAACAAACAGAGAAGAAACTTGCAAATGAAAGTAGATCTAATGATCCAAAAGTTCGTCCGTCTAGACGTCAATTAGTCTTGTCATGACTGGGCATAGGAGTGGTGGTCACCACATGAGCTTCGGGAGGGTTGAATTTGATTTCCCTGTTATCAATTAGATCTTGAACCTTATTCCTCAATGTCCAGCAATGGTTTTTTGTAATGTCCAGGAATGTTGGAATGGTACGCGCACCTTGCATTAAGTTTATAGCCAGAGGTGTTAGAATTCTTAGGAGCATCCCTCAGAGTAATCAATATGATCTTCAACAGATGTTTGTAATGTTTGAGCCGACGACATATTGATTTTAGTGAATTGACGCTTAGGTGCATTTGGCTTGCGTCGTTGTTGTAGAACTGGTGTAGAGATTCAGAGTATCCGGGGTTCGAGCTTCCGGAATGTATATCTGATTGGAATGTTTCAGAAGTCTGGGGGTCAAGCTTCCAGAGTGTTCATCTGATTGGAACTTTCAGAATGTCCGGGGTTCGAGCTTCCGGAATGTATATCTGATTGGAATGTTTCAGAAGTCTGGGGGTCAAGCTTCCAGAGTGTTCATCTGATTGGAACTTTCAGAATGTCCGGGGTTCGAGCTTCCGGAATGTATATCTGATTGGAATGTTTCAGAAGTCTGGGGGTCAAGCTTCCAGAGTGTTCATCTGATTGGAACTTTCAGAATGTCCGGGGTTCGAGCTTCCGGAATGTATATCTGATTGGAATGTTTCAGAAGTCTGGGGGTCAAGCTTCCAGAGTGTTCATCTGATAGAGATTGATTTGTTGATGGTATCTGTCTGACCAGTTGGTCAACCTGAAAGGAAAAGTTAGTTCTATGTGATGTTATGAATGCAAATGCAATCTTTTCAAGGATCTTTAAGAATTTAGTTAGCAACATCAGAAAGTGATTTGGTCACGTCTTTGTCTGAAGAATTCTGAATTTCGTCTTTGAACATCCTTCTTTGAGAATCGAGCTCACCATATCGAGTGGGTCATCGCCTCTGATTCGGGATACTTCTGAATTTTGAAGATACATGGCTAGAGGAAAATAAATCCTCTTGCCCCTAGATAGGTATTCAGACCTTGATAAGAGCACCTGAAATTGTGCGCCCTAAATACCTAAGATCCTTGAAAGGGTTAGTTAAATCATGTTATGCCTATGATGTCATGATGTCATGAATGTTATGCGAATGCAGTTCATTAGGCACAGTGTGAGATAGTAAGGACAAACAAGTCCTTTCAACAAAACCTGCGAGGAAACGGAGGTTAGTAGCAAACACAAGTAAGTCGCACAAGTCACATAAGTCACACAAGTCACAAGATTTTGCCTTAATGTTAGGCTTGCATGTAGTCCAGAGGTGCGTACCCTCCCCCTAAAGTTTAGTTGGTTCAAACCTGTCCTATATAAAGATCGGGTTCTAGGGAGCTCATATCATTGACCTTTCTCGAAGGCGCTTATCTCAGTTTGGCAATCGAATCGCCAACCGAAAAGGTCCTGAAAGTCCAGTCCATATGAGTGTAGCTTCGAGTATCAACCAACTTCGGTCGGAACCAAAGCCAGCCACCTCGCTACTTTCTAATAGGCCAAAGTCCAGTTCGACTAAGGTTCTAAGGGCAAATTAGTGCTTAATGACACCACGCGGCAGCCAAGCATTTCCTCAGGTCGGATCCCAAGGAACACCAGGACAAACCAATGTGTCACACTAACGATGGCCATCAGATCAACCATATCAGTATACGCTGTGCAGTCTCCTTGATCTCATGCCATATACCTAAGGTACTCAGATCCGGGTTAGAATCTTTCACACAGCAGAATACCCAAAACAGCCCTGCAAAATTAAAGCAAACAAAGCAAACAATAGAAAACATTTAAAATGAATCCTAAACTCTTAAGGTAACCCCTCTTTTATCGAAATTTATCCCCAGCAGAGTCGCCAGTTCTGTAATACGGTGAACTGACTTTTTATCAATCGAAATGTCGCGGTAAGCAAGAGTCGCCACCGACTTTTATTTTATCCAAACAAATTCGGAAAGGCAAAAAGAAACAGAAAAAAACCTTTTTAAAGAAATCTAAGTTCGGGGGGTAATTTATGCAAAGGGAAGGTGTAAGGCACCCTTTGCATCCATGGTTTTCCATGGGCTCTTAATTGCTTTGCTTGCTCGTTTTCAGAAAATGTAGATGAAAGAGGAAAAAATGGACTTTAGCTCGTAAAATGAGCGTAGCCAGTTTTTTTGAAGAATTTTGAGAAAGAATATAGAAAATAGAGCATAGCAAGGCAATTAGGGCAATTACCTTAAACTCAGATGATAGGTCTCTTTCTAGCCTTTCAGAATGAAAGGGTCAATCCTTGCCATAAGAGGGCAGGAAGCCTTTCGTTTGGAGGTAGAAGGGTCATCGAGTTATCATTCGCTCAAAGACTGACCCATGCCATAGAGAGGCAGGTAGTCTAAGAGGAAGGATCAGAATAGCCTTTCGTAGGCAACCAGAAGATACCTCAGCCTTTTCCGTAGGCAACTTTCGAGGGTCGAGGTCATGTTAGTGTATCGAAGGCAGCATCATTAGGGACCATGACCTTTAATCGAGGCAACATGGCTGAGGTATCCTCGTATTCGAGGGACTGGCTATTCTGCACAAAATACAAGGCAACAAGACAAAAGGCAACAGGCAACAGAGAGGGTTACCCAAAAGTGTGCGTGTGTGCACCAATCATGTGATTATATTCGAATATATTATCTTGTAAATTTAATGATTCTATGTTCAATTCAAAGGTTGCACTCCCTAGGGTTACTAACCACGCATTTAAATAGTATAATCAAAACAGATATGGGGGAGGGAAATTGTAACCAGCGGATCCCTTAATAGGGTGTGACATAAGTAATAATAAAAGACAGAAAATATCAGGGTTAAGGTTTGGGGTTACCGATACTCGTAGCTTTGGCAATTTGACAAACCCTGAAAATTTGACAAGAAAGAAATAAACAGAAGAGTGAGTGCATTATCGGTTCGGTGTCAATTGGGATTAACCCTAATAAAAATAAAAGATAAAGAAATTAAGAATAGATAAATAAAAGGGGTACTTAGCTTTTCGATTGGCATGGCAGCTTTTGGACGTTAGATCTGGATTATTGGAGATCTCGTGGCGAGAGTGAGGATGAAAACCCTGAAAAGCTGGATGCTAGAGTCCGGTGTGGTCGAATCTCGAAGGTTACCAAGGAACTGCAAGCTCTGAAGCGTTGGATTGCTCACGGTGGCAATACCTCGCAAAATTTAAGAGAAGGGTAGAAAGCAACACCAAATAATGTATGAGAAAAAATATAAGCATACACGGACCAAAATTAAAAAAAAGAAAATCTAAGTAATAATCATATCAAAAAAACTTAATAGTAATTTTTTGAATAAAGAAACTAACTAACACGATTAAAATATTTCTTAGACTACTTCTAATATTTTTTCTAATCAACTATCTAATTTAATTACATGACTAAACCTAATGAATTGAAAGAGACTTATTCTTCGATATTTAACGTTTTTTACTATTTTCTTTATAACTTAAAAAGGAGACATACTGTCTTTGTTTATCAATTAGAAATTATCTAACTCATACTCTAAGAGTTCTATAAAAACAATTTAACATTACTAACTAAGTCAAATAAATAGGAATACACATTCAGTAAAAACAATGGGGCGGTATTACCTGCTGTAACACGGTGAACTGACTTTTATAATCGAAAACGTTGCGGTTAAGCATGAGTCGCCACCGACTTTTATTTTATCCAAACAAATTCGGAAAGGCTAAAAGAAACAGAAAAAAACCTTTTTAAAGAAATCCAAGTTCGGGGGGTAATTTATGCAAAGGGAAGGTGTAAGGCACCCTTTGCATCCATGGTTTTCCATGGGCTCTTAATTGCTTTGCTTGCTCGTTTGTTTTTTAGAAAAAAGGTAGATGAAAGAAAAAGTGGACTTTAGCTCGTAAATGAGCGTAGCCAGTTTTCGAAGAATTGTGAGAAAGAATATTAAAGATGAGCATTGCAAGGCAATTAGGGGCGATTACCTTAAACTTAGATGATAGGTCTCTTTTTAGCCTTTCAGAATGAAAGGGTCTATCCTTGCCATAAGAGGGCAGGAAGCCTTTCATTTGGAGGTTGAAGGGTCGTCGAAGCATCCTTTGCCATAAGACTGTCCCATGCCATAGAAGGGCAGGTAGTCTAAGGCAAGGATCAGAATAAGCCTTATTCGTAGGCAACCAGAGGATACCTCAGCCTTTTCCGTAGGCAACTTCCGAGGGTCGAGGTCATGTTAGTGTATCGAAGTCAGCATCATTAGGGACCATGACCTTTAATCGAGGCAACATGGCTGAGGTATCCTCGTATTCGAGGGACTGGCTATTCTGCAAAAACACAAGGCAACAGGCAACAAGGCAACAGGCAACAAGGCAACAGAGAGGTTATCCCAAAAGTGTGTGTGTGTGCAACAATCACGTGGTTAATTCAATCAAATTATCTTGTAATTAGTTATTCTAACTCAATTAACAGGCTTGCACTCCCTAGAATTACTAACCACGTAATATAACAAATACGGGGAAGGGAAATTGCAACCAGCGGAGGAGAGGGGAATTGAAACTAGCGGGATATAAAAATAAAAGGAAAAAGGTTTAACACAAGTAATAATTGAAAATAGGGTTTAGGGTTACCAATACTCGTAGCTTTGGCAGTTGACAAACCCTGAAAATTGGAAAAGAAAGAATAAACAGAGGGGTGAGTGCATTATCGGTTCAGAGGCAAATGAGGTTAACCCTAAAAAACAAAAGAATAAAGAATTTAAAAGTAAATGAATGAAGAGTACTTAGCTTGGCATTTGCCCCGAACAGGTTTGCCTGAAGCATTGACTCTGACCATTAAGAACTGAAAGAAGAAACATCAAGGCGTGAGTGTATAAGCAGTTCATTGGTATTTAAAAATAAACCCTAATTTTAAAATAGGGAAAATAAACAAAAGGAGAGAATAATTTTGCGTTAAATATATAAAATAAATAAATAACGAGAGTTGAATCGGAACTTAGCTTTTGGTTCGATCAGGTGCATTGTCGGAAGATGCTTTGAATAGTAACCCTGAAAAGGCATAAGAAGAAAAACATTCAGTGTAGGGCATGGTCTTCGTAAACCCTGATTGGGGTACGAATTTAAATAAGAAAATAAAATATATAATTAAATATTAAACGTATAAATATAATTACGAAAATAAAATTATTATAAATAATAAAAATAAATATGTATATTAGTTAAATAAGTAATAAAATAAATAAATAAATATTTATTATAAAAAAGTTTTTTAAAAATAAAAGATATAATATTTTTTTTTATATATAATAATAAAGAAAAGATATGAAATATAATATAAAAATAAACAAAAAAAGAAATGCTATGCAATTAGAAATAAAAAGAAATTGCAAAACTTAGCTGTTTGATTCTGTGTGGTATAGCTGAGAAGGTACACCATGGGCTTGCCAGTTTGTAGGCGTTGGATTTGAATCTTGGAACATTGAATGGCTGAGAGGCGACGGTGCATCATGAGCCCTCATCGCGCGTGTGTACCTGATCCTTGAACAAGAAAATATGAAAAAATATGGTGATATGCCTGGGTTCGAACCCAGGTTTGTGTGATAGCAGGTCTTGTGCTATTGCCATATGGGATGCGCGCGCTTGACGATAACAATCTCAAACAGATAATTAAATATTAAAAACACGTTAAAAGGGGAAATTCAAACTCAAGTCAAACCCGGTCCCCCATGCCAATCACTCAGACCAATCAACACGCTCCCAGCCGCCACACGTGCAAGTCAATAAGTCTTTTTCACTATTCATCTTCTTCTCCAATCTGGGCCAAAATTAGCTACGGTTTTGTCTTAGTTTGCTTCCACTTTGGCTACGAAAATTCGTAGCGAATCCTGAACGAAAAACAAATCTAGAAAATACATGTTAAACGAATTCAAAGACTACCCAGTCCCACTAAGAAGCGTATTGCGAGTTCAATGGTGATGTTTTTATGGTCTAAAACGGTCCGCATATGGAGAACGAAGAGACGTCCTCGTTATGCCCTAGCCATGGTAGAACTTGATTCGTGCGTCAAAGCTTCTGTTCAACGGTTCTAAAAGCTTCTAAATGTCATCACAAACTTAAAAATCTCATCAAATCACATTAAAATGCAACCATATATGAAATACGAATTTCAAAACCATGAATGAATATGTGAAAATTGATGCGCGTATTATAGGTGTTATAGAAGCTTAGAAACCATGTATACCTGCTCAATATTACCTCATAAGTTGAATAGTATGGTTGTTTGGCTTTGAAACTCCTTGAATGGAGAACACGATTGTTGCACCTTCCTTTGAAATTTTCAAACCTCAAACCCTAGTCTCCTCCTTTATTTTTTCGTCCTCCCCTACTTGTAGGATGTTTAGGTATATATAATGCTTGGAATTTAGGTCAAAGAGAGCCCAAGATTAGATGAGAAAATATTTGATTAAAAAATCATGCAAATCATGCTATTTTAGTTCCAATCATATCTCCTTCTCTCTCCACGAAATTCTCTTGCTTTTATGTCAAAATATTCCTCAATATTTGATAGAAATTAAATCTCAATCAAATCTTTGATTATTTTTATTATTTCATTACATTTAATTTGAATTTAAGTGATTAAATTCAAATAAAAATAAATAAAAATAAAAAATGAATATGAGAACCAATGGGTCGTGGATGACCTTAATATAGAGATTAGATGAAAATAAAATAGGCCCATTTGGAAATATTTGGAGTTTTGGACCCTTTCTCTTTATACACACCCTTGAAAATAGGTGAACTTGTACACCTTGTCATTTCCTCATACTTCAACATTTTTCCAAGTTCTTGAACTTTTTAGAAACCTTGAAGAGTTCTCTAACCAATGTTTTTGGTCTCATGTCAAAATAATTTTCCATTCTCCTTGTATGCTCTTTTGAAAAAAATGACTTTTGGTTGACTTTTGAAAAGGACCTATAATGTTTTGATCCATATCTCCCAAATGAAGCATTTTTAGACTTGGCATGTGAAAGACAAAATTGTATAGAATTTAATTTCCTTCAAATTGAGCTTTGGATGGAAAATTTCTGATGTTCCATGTGGAAGTTATGGCTGGTCAAAGTTCAGTTGACTTTCTCCTATGAAAACCCTAATTTAGAAACTTTAGGTTTTGTTGACTTCTGAACTTTTCTTGATGAATCATGATCAATACTTTATCAAATGGTGAATGATACTTCAATATTAGGATCTTGACAAAAAATCAGGAGTTTTGACTTTACTTTGACCACAGTTGACTTTTAGGTTAACTTAGTCGACTGTTGACTTTTTGAACAATTGAATGACCAATCTTTTGAATTGAGACTTGATACTTGTCATGAGGGTGATGTGAGATATATTGAGCCATACGAGATGTCTTGGAGCCATTGATCCACTGATTTTCCTTTGAGTGAGCCAAACCCTAGTTTTAGAGCCTTGTATAGGAGAGTGTGTCTTGGAGCTTTGTGTATTGATTTGTATTTGTATAAGAGAAATAGTGTGGGCAAATTTTGGGGTATGACAGCTGCCCCTGTTCAATTTTCTTAAACCTGAAGATGTAGAGTGGTTTGTATGCCAATCGGAATCTGAGGGTAGAAGAGGATTGAACACTAGAATGCCCAGAAATTTGCCCTTGCTGAAGTAGGGAAAAGATGCCATTCAGGCCTTGAGAAAAAAGGTTTATTGGAGATGGGATTAAAGATGCCATCTAGGTGTTTGGAGAAGATGTATGATTGAGATGGGCTTGAAGATGCCATCAGACTTGATATACTTGAGAGTCAGAATGTGTCGTACGTTAGACTGTTTATGAGGAAAAGACTTAGGTTGAGTCGAACGTTAGACTGGGTCTAGTTTGCATCAGCATATGTCTAGAAAACAGTGCGTTAGGCTGAAGGATATGTCGTATGTTAGACCAGATCCAAATTGCATCCTCAGATGTCTAGAAAACCGTGCGTTAGGTCGAAGAATAAACCGTGCGTTGGACTATTCTCAATTGCATCCTCAGATGTCTGGAAAACTGTGCGTTAGGTCGAAGAATAAATCGTGCGTTAGATTATTCTCAATTGCATCCTCAGATGTCTGGAAAACCGTGCGTTAGGTCGAAGAATAGATCGTGCGTTAGATTATTCTCAATTGCATCCTCAGATGTCTGGAAAACCGTGCGTTAGGTTGATGGATAAGTCGTGCGTTAGACTAATCCAATTTGCATCCTTAGATGTCTGGAAAACTGTGCGTTAGGTCGAGGAATGAGTCGTGCGTTAGACTAATCCCAATTGCATCCTCGGATGTCTGGAAAACTGTGCGTTAGGTCGAGGAATGAGTCGTGCGTTAGACTAATCCCAATTGCATCCTCGGATGTCTGGAGAACCATGCGTTAGGTTGAAGGATGAGTCATGCGTTAGACTAATCCAAATTGCATCCTCAGATGTCTGGAAAACCGTGCGTTAGGTCGAGGAATGAGTCGTGCGTTAGGCTGAAATTTTCTGTATTGAGGAATATTTGTTGGAGATGGGCTTGAAGATGCCATCCAGATGTCGAGACTGAAGTGTTTAAGAAGTAGTTGTTTGAATGTTGATCGTATAGTAGATGAAATAGATTTTTGGAGAGTTGGTCGTGTCAGCATCGTTCGTAGTAACTGAATTAGACTTTGGAAGATGATCGTGTCTACACCGTTTGTGATGATAGAATTAGATCTTTGAAGGTCGATCGTGTCAGCACCGTTCGTAGTAACCGAATTAGATCTTGGAGAGATAATCGTGTCTACACCGTTCGTGATGATAGAATTAGATTCTCTTGTCGTGTCAGCACTGTTCGTAGTAACTGAATTAGACTGGGAAGGTCAGTGATCGTGTCTACACCGTTCGTGATGATAGAATTAGATCTCTGAGAGTTGACCGTGTCAGTACCGTTCGTAGTAACCGAATTAGATCTTTTGTCGTGTCAGTACCGTTCGTAGTAACTGAATTAGACTTAGTTGGTCATTGATCATGTCTACACCGTTCGTGATGATAGAATTAGATCTCTGAGCGTTGACCGTGTTAGTACCGTTCGTAGTAACTGAATTAGATCTTTGAGCGTTGACCGTGTCAGTACCATTCGTTGTAGCTGAATTAGATCTTGGAAAGTTGGAGATTTCGTTCATTTGTCTGTACCTGTATCCTGCAATAGGTATAGTTGGTCTTTATGCAATGTCATGATGCATGTATTATATAATGAATCCCTCAAAATAAATGAGAAACTTTGTATGTTATGGATGAGTTCATTATGAGGTAATGTATGCAATGTATGAATATGTTTATGACATATGATATGTGAACATGATTTATGTTGTCTTGATTGAGAAAATAAATCTCTATGTCTTTGTGATTTTGATGTCTGATCTTATTTGAAGATGCTCAGCTGGGAATTTATGATTCTTGTTTGGGGATGATCAGTAACTTGATGGACCCTGATTGGTGATAAAGATATTAGTAACCCATGTTGGAGAAGAGCAAAGTATTGGAGAACTAGCAGTGTTGAAGATGTAAACTTTGTTGGGGAGCCATGTCTTTGTCGAGAGCGTTTGAAAATATCTTCTTAATGATTACTCTGTGGGGAGACATGGGTGAAAGTTGCCCCCAGTATTATAGTAACTACCATTCCTGGATTTGATTAGGACACACCACTAAGTATTGATCAAGATATCAAACTGGACTTTCATAGATTTGCCCCTGCTAGTAGGAACTTGAAGAGATTCACCTCGCGAGGACTTTATGAAGTGTATATTGTAGGCGACATGCCCCTAGTAATCGTAAACTTAGGATGATGCCCCTGACTGTTTGGCTTTTGAGAGATTTTTTGAATCTTGACTTGATTGCCCCAGATTGGTTGGGCAAACCATGTCGTCCCCCTTGAATACATAAGAGACATTACTTCTGAAGTGATTTTGTCTGTCGGGATAACTTTTAGTCATTAGTTGTACCCTGTGCAAATTCTTTCTGTTGCTAACATTTTGAAATTATGTAGCAGAATTTGTTTAATAATGAATTCATGAGATGCAATGCATACGTTTGTCCTGAGTTTTTGAAAAACGTTAAAGCAGGAGATGCAAAAGCGCGATATTTGTAAAACATGATATTTGTAACAACGTGATGTTTATAAAAACATGAAATATCAACTCAACATTTTTGGTAAACCTTAAGGAGTCAGGATACCTTTTTGGTGACAGTATGCTTTCGAACTAACCATGCTTCAGTTAGGACTTTTAAGGGCTGTAACGTGGCTTGGTTCACGGTTTAAGAAACAAAGGATAAAGGCTCAAAATTTGATTGTACCCACCCCTCTTCGTGATGATCTTCAGTCCTAAGCTCAGTTAATTCAACTTATGCATTCAGGTTCCAAGAGACTTTTGGATTTGCACCTTTGATAATGATGATGGTTCACAAGCAAAGAGAACTTTTTGAGATGGCAGTCTCTTCTTCCTTTTGGTAGTCACAACGTTGTGTTGTTCAGGAATTTATTGACTTCTCTTTTTTTCTTTTTGATATCCCTAACTTTTGCCTGAACTGTTTGTTTTTTGAGATTACAGTCAGCGGGATGCCTTGATTTTTGCCTAAGTCATCTTTTTTGATTTTTGACTTAGCAGGCTTTTCTTTGTATATATGTTTTTTCATTTTTTTTGGAGGATATTGACTGCCTTTCTTAATGATTGATGAACCATCATTGGCTTTTGATTGACATCTTCAACACTTCTTTGATGTGTGCGGATGAACGCTTGTGATTGAAACCTTTGTTGAAATGTGTACTGAATGATTCTCTTAAAATAGAATGCACAGCCAAATTAACTGAGAACTACCCTGCCCCAGGTTATGATCAAGGGTTTTAATTTGTTCAAGAAAGAAAACTTCTACTCCTTAGGCTCAAAGGGGTTGACGAGGGATTAACATCCTTATATCTCCACTGTTTAGGAATTGAAACAATGCCTGTACATCGTCAGCATAGTCCGCTCAAAAGCATACTGTATGAGGTTGCGGTATCGTTTTCGTCATCCTCCCTTAAAAGGCCTACAGCTTAGCAGGAGTTGAAATCATAAAACACATGCAAAGTAAAGACATAATTTAAAATAAGTGGTAACGAAATAATTTATTCAAGACAAACATATGCAATGCACTGATGATGATTATTAAAACAGATAATGTCTATCATGAGTCAAATGTTTAAACAAACAGGAAAGAACTTGCAAATGAAAGTAGGTCTAATGATCCAAAAGTTCGTCCGTCGAGACATCAATCAATCTTGTCATGACTAGGCATAAGAGCGGCGATCACCACAGGAGTCTCAAGAGGGGTGAATTAGATTTCTCCATCATTGATCAGATCTTGAATCTTATTCTTCAATGTCCAGCAATTGTTTTTGTAATGTCCAGGACTGTTGGAATGGTACGCGCACCTCGCGTTGAGTTTATAGTCAGGAGTGGAGGTGTTAGCATTTTTAGGAGGGTCCCTCAGAGTAATCAATTCGATCTTCAATAGATGTTGTAATGCTTGACCTAATGACATATTGATCTCGGTGAATTGATGCTTGGGTACGTCTGGCTTTCTTCGTTGTTGTGGAACTGGTGTAGAGATTCAGAGTATCCGGGATTCGAGCTTCCGGAATGTATCTGACATAGGACATCAGAACGAGTTATTCATTAAACCATATTTGAAGAGGAATGCCAGAACGGGTCATACATTAGACCATATCTGGAAGTGGGAAATCAGAACGAGTTATTCATTAAACCATATCTGAAGGAATGCCAGAACGGGTCATACATTAGACCATATCTGGAAGAGAATACCGGAACGGGTCATACATTAGACCATATCCGTTAGAATGTCAGAACGAGTCCTACATTGGACTATATCTGTTGAGGAATGTCAGAACGAGTCCTACATTGGACTATATCTGTTGGAATGTCAGAACGAGTCATACATTAGACCATATCTGACCGAAGATACCGGAACGGATCATATATTAGACCATATCTGATAGAGAATGCTTGCTTGTTAGAGTCGATGAGTTATTTTGACGAAGTTTTGGAATGTAAAGGCTTGTCAGAATAAATCTCTAGCTCGATTATGATTGTCGAGGCGGAACCTGAAAACAAAGTTAGAAATATGCAATGTCATGAATGCAAATGAAATGTTTTCAAGGATCTTTAAGGAATTTAGATAGCAACATTGGAAAGTGATTTGGTCGCATCTTTGTCTGAAGAAATCGGAATTTTGTCTTTGAACGTCTTTCTTTGAGAATCAAGCTCACCATATCGAGTGGGTCATCGCCTCTGATTCGGGATACTTGTACTTTTGAATTTTAAAGCACATGGCTAGAGGAAAATAAATCCTCTTGCCCCTTGATTAAGTACTGAGTCTCTGAATTGGAAGGTTCGTGGCCAGAGGAAAATAAATCCTCTTGCCCCTTGATAGGGATTCAGTCTTTGATAAGGGCACCTGAAATTGTGCGCCCTAAATCCCTAAGATCCTTGAAAGGGCTAGTTAAATCATGTTATGCTTATGATATCATGATGTCATGAATGTTAGGCGAATGCAATTCATTAGGCATGGTATGAGATAGTAAGGGTAAACAAGTCCTTTAACAAAACCTGCAAAGAACGAAGGTTAGTAGCAAACACAAACAAGTCACACAAGTCACACAATTTTTGGCTTAAGGCTTGCATGGAGTTTAGATCAGGTGTCCTTCCCAAGGGCATTTCTATGGATAAGGAGATTTCAGCAACAGGTTCTACAAGTTATCCAGAATTGTAAGCCCTTCTAAAGCACCCTCGGACATGATGAATTTGCACCATGCAATGATACTTTGAGAAAGAACCTATCTGAATTGTAGCATCGGGTAGCGACTAGTCCTTAACATTTGTTAAGGGTAGTCCCCCCACTACGTTCCTAAAGGCCAGGATGGGTTAAGGGTAACTAAAGGTCCTTGAGCTCCGGCGCACCCACAGACACATACATAGACCCCCCTCATTTGAGAAAGGTGTGCATATGCTATGGAGTCCTAACTCAAGTGTGAACTTCATATTGACTCATCTCCCACATATGTGAAAGAGGTCGCCATGACTATGCCACTCCTAATCTTAAGTGTTCTTGAATCCGGGAATAGGATTCGTCCATCAGTTAATTCCCAAAACGCCCCTGAAAAATAAAACAAACAAAGCAAACAATAGAAAACATTTAAGTGATTCCTAAACTCTTAAGGTAACCCCTCTTTTATCGAATTTAATCCCCAGCAGAGTCGCCAGTTCTGTAACACGGTGAACTGACTTTTATAATCGAAAACGTTGCGGTTAAGCATGAGTCGCCACCGACTTTTATTTTATCCAAACAAATTCGGAAAGGCTAAAAGAAACAGAAAAAAACCTTTTTAAAGAAATCCAAGTTCGGGGGGTAATTTATGCAAAGGGAAGGTGTAAGGCACCCTTTGCATCCATGGTTTTCCATGGGCTCTTAATTGCTTTGCTTGCTCGTTTGTTTTTTAGAAAAAAGGTAGATGAAAGAAAAAATGGACTTTAGCTCGTAAATGAGCGTAGCCAGTTTTCGAAGAATTGTGAGAAAGAATATTAAAGATGAGCATTGCAAGGCAATTAGGGGCGATTACCTTAAACTTAGATGATAGGTCTCTTTTTAGCCTTTCAGAATGAAAGGGTCTATCCTTGCCATAAGAGGGCAGGAAGCCTTTCATTTGGAGGTTGAAGGGTCGTCGAAGCATCCTTTGCCATAAGACTGTCCCATGCCATAGAAGGGCAGGTAGTCTAAGGCAAGGATCAGAATAAGCCTTATTCGTAGGCAACCAGAGGATACCTCAGCCTTTTCCGTAGGCAACTTCCGAGGGTCGAGGTCATGTTAGTGTATCGAAGTCAGCATCATTAGGGACCATGACCTTTAATCGAGGCAACATGGCTGAGGTATCCTCGTATTCGAGGGACTGACTATTCTGCAAAAACACAAGGCAACAGGCAACAAGGCAACAGGCAACAAGGCAACAGAGAGGTTATCCCAAAAGTGTGTGTGTGTGCAACAATCACGTGGTTAATTCAATCAAATTATCTTGTAATTAGTTATTCTAACTCAATTAACAGGCTTGCACTCCCTAGAATTACTAACCACGTAATATAACAAATACGGGGAAGGGAAATTGCAACCAGCGGAGGAGAGGGGAATTGAAACTAGCGGGATATAAAAATAAAAGGAAAAAGGTTTAACACAAGTAATAATTGAAAATAGGGTTTAGGGTTACCAATACTCGTAGCTTTGGCAGTTGACAAACCCTGAAAATTGGAAAAAGAAAGAATAAACAGAGGGGTGAGTGCATTATCGGTTCAGAGGCAAATGAGGTTAACCCTAAAAAACAAAAGAATAAAGAATTTAAAAGTAAATGAATGAAGAGTACTTAGCTTGGCATTTGCCCCGAACAGGTTTGCCTGAAGCATTGACTCTGACCATTAAGAACTGAAAGAAGAAACATCAAGGCGTGAGTGTATAAGCAGTTCATTGGTATTTAAAAATAAACCCTAATTTTAAAATAGGGAAAATAAACAAAAGGAGAGAATAATTTTGCGTTAAATATATAAAATAAATAAATAACGAGAGTTGAATCGGAACTTAGCTTTTGGTTCGATCAGGTGCATTGTCGGAAGATGCTTTGAATAGTAACCCTGAAAAGGCATAAGAAGAAAAACATTCAGTGTAGGGCATGGTCTTCGTAAACCCTGATTGGGGTACGAATTTAAATAAGAAAATAAAATATATAATTAAATATTAAACGTATAAATATAATTACGAAAATAAAATTATTATAAATAATAAAAATAAATATGTATATTAGTTAAATAAGTAATAAAATAAATAAATAAATATTTATTATAAAAAAGTTTTTTAAAAATAAAAGATATAATATTTTTTTTTATATATAATAATAAAGAAAAGATATGAAATATAATATAAAAATAAACAAAAAAAGAAATGCTATGCAATTAGAAATAAAAAGAAATTGCAAAACTTAGCTGTTTGATTCTGTGTGGTATAGCTGAGAAGGTACACCATGGGCTTGCCAGTTTGTAGGCGTTGGATTTGAATCTTGGAACATTGAATGGCTGAGAGGCGACGGTGCATCATGAGCCCTCATCGCGCGTGTGTACCTGATCCTTGAACAAGAAAATATGAAAAAATATGGTGATATGCCTGGGTTCGAACCCAGGTTTGTGTGATAGCAGGTCTTGTGCTATTGCCATATGGGATGCGCGCGCTTGACGATAACAATCTCAAACAGATAATTAAATATTAAAAACACGTTAAAAGGGGAAATTCAAACTCAAGTCAAACCCGGTCCCCCATGCCAATCACTCAGACCAATCAACACGCTCCCAGCCGCCACACGTGCAAGTCAATAAGTCTTTTTCACTATTCATCTTCTTCTCCAATCTGGGCCAAAATTAGCTACGGTTTTGTCTTAGTTTGCTTCCACTTTGGCTACGAAAATTCGTAGCGAATCCTGAACGAAAAACAAATCTAGAAAATACATGTTAAACGAATTCAAAGACTACCCAGTCCCACTAAGAAGCGTATTGCGAGTTCAATGGTGATGTTTTTATGGTCTAAAACGGTCCGCATATGGAGAACGAAGAGACGTCCTCGTTATGCCCTAGCCATGGTAGAACTTGATTCGTGCGTCAAAGCTTCTGTTCAACGGTTCTAAAAGCTTCTAAATGTCATCACAAACTTAAAAATCTCATCAAATCACATTAAAATGCAACCATATATGAAATACGAATTTCAAAACCATGAATGAATATGTGAAAATTGATGCGCGTATTATAGGTGTTATAGAAGCTTAGAAACCATGTATACCTGCTCAATATTACCTCATAAGTTGAATAGTATGGTTGTTTGGCTTTGAAACTCCTTGAATGGAGAACACGATTGTTGCACCTTCCTTTGAAATTTTCAAACCTCAAACCCTAGTCTCCTCCTTTATTTTTTCGTCCTCCCCTACTTGTAGGATGTTTAGGTATATATAATGCTTGGAATTTAGGTCAAAGAGAGCCCAAGATTAGATGAGAAAATATTTGATTAAAAAATCATGCAAATCATGCTATTTTAGTTCCAATCATATCTCCTTCTCTCTCCACGAAATTCTCTTGCTTTTATGTCAAAATATTCCTCAATATTTGATAGAAATTAAATCTCAATCAAATCTTTGATTATTTTTATTATTTCATTACATTTAATTTGAATTTAAGTGATTAAATTCAAATAAAAATAAATAAAAATAAAAAATGAATATGAGAACCAATGGGTCGTGGATGACCTTAATATAGAGATTAGATGAAAATAAAATAGGCCCATTTGGAAATATTTGGAGTTTTGGACCCTTTCTCTTTATACACACCCTTGAAAATAGGTGAACTTGTACACCTTGTCATTTCCTCATACTTCAACATTTTTCCAAGTTCTTGAACTTTTTAGAAACCTTGAAGAGTTCTCTAACCAATGTTTTTGGTCTCATGTCAAAATAATTTTCCATTCTCCTTGTATGCTCTTTTGAAAAAAATGACTTTTGGTTGACTTTTGAAAAGGACCTATAATGTTTTGATCCATATCTCCCAAATGAAGCATTTTTAGACTTGGCATGTGAAAGACAAAATTGTATAGAATTTAATTTCCTTCAAATTGAGCTTTGGATGGAAAATTTCTGATGTTCCATGTGGAAGTTATGGCTGGTCAAAGTTCAGTTGACTTTCTCCTATGAAAACCCTAATTTAGAAACTTTAGGTTTTGTTGACTTCTGAACTTTTCTTGATGAATCATGATCAATACTTTATCAAATGGTGAATGATACTTCAATATTAGGATCTTGACAAAAAATCAGGAGTTTTGACTTTACTTTGACCACAGTTGACTTTTAGGTTAACTTAGTCGACTGTTGACTTTTTGAACAATTGAATGACCAATCTTTTGAATTGAGACTTGATACTTGTCATGAGGGTGATGTGAGATATATTGAGCCATACGAGATGTCTTGGAGCCATTGATCCACTGATTTTCCTTTGAGTGAGCCAAACCCTAGTTTTAGAGCCTTGCATAGGAGAGTGTGTCTTGGAGCTTTGTGTATTGATTTGTATTTGTATAAGAGAAATAGTGTGGGCAAATTTTGGGGTATGACACCTGCCAATGTTGATCCACTGATTATCTCCTCATACCTACTACTAGCCACACAAATTATGACAAGTGGCAAGAAAAAAAATAAGAGAAAAAAATATATATGTAAACCGCCTGGAATCAGTATGCCCACACCAACTACACACACATACCTCATCTCCTTCTCTTTTCCATCTATTCAACCGTTTTTTATTCACACAAATCTTTTGAACAAAACTCAGATTTCATACAAACCACAAGCCAAATCTCAAACAAAAGACCAGCAATCAATTCCATGAATTAATCAAAAGCAAGAAGTGTAAGACGAACCGAAAGAGCATTTTCCGATGGCGGCCGCGATTCGACGAGAGCGGAGGTGGCAGCGTTTGCATGGTGCGCGGTTGGTGGTGTTGCTGGTCGTGTCCTGCTTCGTATCGTGGTGGCAAGATGTGGCTGAATCGACGGCAGACAGTGGCTACGCGTAGGAATCTGGAGTAGCGGCGGTGCTGGTGCGGTGATTGTCGATTCCGAGTTCTTCTCTTTATTGACAGATACGAATCGATGCCGAAGTGTGAAGTTTGCGGTTTGTTGAAAGTTTCGATTGAGATTCACAAGACTGTTGCGTCGTAGGTTCAATGGGGGTTGTCGCTTGAATCGATGATGATAAGTTGGAGAATGAACTGGGTGTTGAGTCGTGGTTTCCGCGCGGGATTCATGGAACTCTCTGTTCTAATTATCACATCTGGTATCTTCTAATTCTAACAGCCTGCAAGCAAAAACTGGAAGAACAACAATAGGAATGCAAGAAAGAGCTACACCGTCCGTCGACGGAGCGATTTGATTCCTCTTTGAAAGTTGTTAGTAAGAACAAGGTTTGTGAGGAGGGTTAGAAAAATTGGTGAAAAGTCAATGAATGAGTGAAAACTTAATGTAATTGTTAGTGTAAAAAATTGTGAAAGAGGTTTGACTCAAGGAAGAAATAGAACTTGTGGTATGGGAACGGCTATTGTGTGTATGAAATTGTAGAGAAAATAAGGGTTACTGTACGCGTAGATGCCCTTTAGGTTAGTATTTTGTACCTATATATAACATAAAAAAATAAAATTAGGTTAGGAATAGATGAAAAAATAAAGCCCATAATTAACAAAATAATAAAAGTCCAAAAATCAAATATTTTTGATTGAGAATTATAATTATTTTAATTAATCATGGTCCTCTTCTAAAATATGACAAAGGTTTATTTTTGAATATTTTATGATAAAAATGCAAGAAGTGGAAAAAGTAATATGCATGAAAATATTAATTAATTACATAAAAAAAAATTATTTTTGTTATTTTTGAATATTTTGAGGATTTTTTTGATTTTTTTTTATAAAAATGAAATTAGAAATAGAAAACTAAAAAAAGGGAAAAGTGTTAGAAGTGGGATTCGGCCCCAGGACATCTGGGTCGTGCGTCTTTTGCCATCAAATTCTCACCAACTGCGCTATATCAGTTTATCAAAATAAAATGACACTCGCAATTATAAGAGGGCAAATTTTGGGGTATGACAATATGTTAGCTAAGATTGTCTAGGCTAGGGTCTTAGTCGTTAGTCTTTGTAGTTTTCCTTCCTTGTTGCATCTGTTTTTTCTGCATACATCTTTTGTAATCCTGTTTGTTTAATCAATGAAAAGTTTATTTCTGTTTCTTTCCTTTGTTGTTTTCTACATCTGAATCTTTTTTATTCTTTTTGATGTTATGACAAAAAGGGGGAGAGAATATATGATAAATGATTTGATTAATATTATCAGTTACTGGGTAAAAAGGCCCCACATTTCTAACAGAACTTGCAAAGTTCTATGTTTTTAAGTTGTGTTGTTGCAGGAATCGAAGATTCAAGATCAACATAAGAAGCAACAAGATGAATCAAGCTCTTGGATTCTTGAAGCAAGCTGAGTGCTATGAAGCTTCAGAATCAGAAGCAAGAAGGAAGAATGTTCAGATATTCTGATGACAGAATATGATCTGAAACATTATGTCTATTTGTTCTGATACATTTTATATGGATCTGATACAGTCTATATAGCCTATATGGCTCTGATACATATTATATATTCTGATACATATTTTGTGTTCTGATTCATTCATGTTGACTTTTGTCGTTTAGTTTTGTTCTGTAACATTTCAGGATGTAGAGATGCTCTGATGAAGCTCTGGTACATTCAACAATGTTCTGATACAATCTAGCATGAAGTGATGTAAGAAGAAATTCAAGCTCTGAAGCTGTCCCGATGGAAGCAAAAATCAGACGTTGTGAATGTTCGGAAGATCAAAGAAATTCAAGTTCTGAAGCTGTCCGATGGAAGCAAGAATCAGAAGCTGTGAATGTTCTGAAGATCAAAGAAATTCAAGTTCTGAAGCTGTCCGATGGAAGCAAAAGTCAGAAGCTGTGAATGTTCTGAAGATCAAAGAAATTCAAGTTCTGAAGCTGTCCGATGGAAGCAAAAGTCAGAAGCTGTGAATGTTCTGAAGATCAAAGAAATTCAAGTTCTGAAGCTGTCCGATGGAAGCAAAAGTCAGAAGCTGTGAATGTTCTGAGGATCTAAAGAAATTCACTGTTTTGAAGCTGTCCTATGGAAGTAGAAATCAGAAGTAATGAATGTTCTGAAGATCAAGCACTGTGAACGTCTCTACCGAAATAATCAGGGAAGTCTTTTATTATTAAAATTCTTCTATTATTAATTTCAGGGGGAGATTATTCATCTCAGGGGGAGATTGTTAATCTCAGGGGGAGACATATTCACATGCTTATGCTATATCTGTGTAATTTGTCTTTAGCCGTCTGCTCTTTCTGATCGCAAATTCATATCATTTATATATGTTTTTGTCATCATCAAAAAGGGGGAGATTGTTAGAACAAGATTTGTTCTGATCAATATTCTTAGTTTTGATGATAACAAGGATATGAATTTTGTGTGAGATAATGTGGTACTCTAATACATTGCAATTTCCCTTTCAGGAAATATATAAAAAGAGTATGCACAAATCAGCGCTCAGAAGCTTTGTCTCAGGAGGTTCAGCATGCAACATAAGAACATGATCTAGCAAGACATCAGAAGATGGTCAAGGCAGAATCAAAACATGGGTCTATGGAGGCATCAGAAGAACTTGAGATCAGAAGCAGAAGCACTGAAGCTCTCATGGTATCACGCTCAGAAGCACTTCAAGGTCAGAAGACAAGAAGATGCAATGCACCAAGCTGTTTGACTCTGATGATATTCAAATATTTTATTCACAAGCATCAGATCAGAAGAAAGTACAGGTGGCAGGCTACGCTGACTCACAAAAGGAACGTTGGAAGCTATTAAAGGCAACGTCAGTAGACACAGCGTTGTCATACCCCAAATTTGTCCTACCCCTTTATTTCTAACTGGCTTAGGCCTTGCATTCATGTACATACTCTCCATTAGGTCATTTGCATAAACTTTGCATTCATCCATTTAATAAGACATCTAAAAATATGGGATCAAGGGTCACGAAGCAATTGGAAGTCTCACAGAAGTCTTGGCATAAAGGCTTATTTATCAAGAAAAGAAAGAGGTGTTTGATACTTATTCAGAGGGTTATGACTGGCTGAGTTTTCTTGGAAGGGCATTTTATCAGATGATTCTTATCTACGTAGGGTTCTTGACCTAAGGTTTATTTCCTTAGACGGGTGGTGCTCACAAACCTCAGAGGATCAGGGTTTGTAATCCATTGTTGAAGCTTAATCATGGTCATCAATTGAGGATGCGATCAGGGTTCATGTTAAGGCTATTTTGGCCATACTTTTTCCATAAGTTCTGCATTCGTTCTCAAGGAGTTCTCAAACATGCTCATCATTGATAACATGAGTCAATTAGTGTTCGAACATTAAAGCTGAGGTTTTCGTCAAAAATGGAAGATTATGGTGGGGTGCCCACTCAAGTTACCTAAAGGCATCAAATTCACTCGTCCTTAATTCAACATTTTTCACGTTCATCCAAAGTTCAAAGTTCAAGTATATTCAAATTGTCATCATCATTCAAAGTTCATCTTCAGACAAGGTCATCTTCAAAAGTGGTTTGCGCCAAACAAAGCCTATCATTCAACCACAAGTTACAAATACAAAGAGTAAAATATTTGAAAGTCAACATTCATATGAAATGTCAACCCATTCGAATTCCATTACATCCCTTATTCCCTTGCCAAGTGTCCATTACAATATTCCCTCAAAGAAAGTTACAAAAAAATATACATTTTTACAAGAGTTGACTTTTGGGTCAACCGTTGACTTTTAGTCAACTGTTGACCATTGACCCTGTTGACCAAACCATGAACTGTTGACCTTTGGACTTCTAACTAAACATCCCTCCTCGAACTTGTTTTCCAAGAGTCCGCCACTTCTGCTTTTGTTTGTACACCAACGTCAGGTTGTTAAGTTGTCATGAAGATACACCCCAAGAGAACTTGCTGCTATCTACCTGCAAATGAACATATACAGAGCATGCATAAACCTTTAGCATAACATCAACAAAAACTCCACTTACCAGCATTTTACTAACGGTTCAGCATTGACGATTCAACATAATTACACCATACAAACTCTTTAAACTCAGACCATGATCCCATATCCGTGAGTTGCTGCCACAAAAATCAGCCCTGCACATGAACAAAAACCAAAAAGAAGACCGGTTCAGACTAACAGAATTCCCAAAGAAATCGACAATTGAGAAGGGATTGAGAGCAAACAGCAGCATAACAGAAGTTGCGATAAATCCCTAACCTCATCAAAGCCAAACAACGTCACTATGCTGACAGATCCATCAAACCTGCGTCAAAACAAGGGAAAATCTGACAAGCCTGCACCCATATCCGAGTGACCCTGCACAGATAAACCGAAAAAATCCAAACTGCATCAGTACCATATATAGCCAGAACAAATATTCTAAACTAACCTTCCATCAATTCTCATACTTGCCAAACCCATACAGTATTGCAGCACGATCCACCAATCCGTTTTCATTAAAAAAGGCAGCCAACTCAGAATCCAAACATTTGCTAATTCAAGGATAGAAATAGTCTAGTGCAGTTCCATGAGTCATGTTCACTTCAAGCCAGTTCAGATTCACTACCTATAACTAACCACCTTACCAAACAAAATCTCTTATCTCCTAACTGCCAGCTCACACATAACAGAATCTTAAACTAACTTAACCATCTACTAACAGAATTTCTAACCAACATTCTAACCAACTTCTAGCAAGTAACAAACTTTCGGCAGATAACTAACTTCTTCTAACCACTAGTAACCAACTTCAACCAATTTCATAACAGCCTAACAGATTCAGTTACAAAACCTAGCATCATCTAACAGAATCAGTTACTCATACATAGCAGAGGCATTAGAATCAGAAAAGGAGAACTGAGCTAACCTGAAACTCTATATAACCATTCTTCACTCACCTCCACAATGGATCATCTTCATTCCTCTCATTCTTCCCCAGAATTCTTCAAACTTTCTTCATCATTCGTCATCTTCACTTCACATCTATCACTTCCATTCTTCTACTCCATACAGAACCTCACCTGCAATCTCTCCCACTTCATTCATCATCATCATCATCATCTCTGCTCCACCACTCTTATTCATCTCATCAATCTCTTCATCCCTTCACATTTCAAATCACTGAAAGTTCATAGTTCTTCTTCAATCAAGAAACCTGTAACATGAGCAATTAACCTTCAATCCAACGAGATTTGTTCATTAATCACCATATCCATAACACAAAAATCGAATACAAACCAGAAGAAGTAACCTCTAATCGAGTCTCTCCAGGCTTCATCTTCAGATTCGCTCATCCAACCACCTCCTTCCTGCGTCAATCTTTATCACGCACCATCACCGAATCCGCTCCATCAGCAACCTTCAACAACCTTCAATCACCAATCTCGAATCCTGGCTCTATTTCGATCGCGCATCATCATCAAGAACATCGCAAAGAATGAGTCGAAGACGAAATTGAGAGGAAGGGACCGAAAGATTGAAATATGAGATGAAGGGACCGAGACGAAAGCGGACAAAATAAAACGGAGTACGTGAGTTCACGGCGGCGGAGGAATCTTCGATCGGAGATGAGAGCCAGGAGGCGCCGCTGCGTCTGAGTTGAGAGGGAGAATTCCAAAGGTCTCAAGTAAACCCTAATTGCCCTTTCTATTTTTCTTTTTTCTTTTTTTATTATTATTATTAAGAAAGAATCTAAAAATGAAAATGAAAATGAATTTAGATCTTGGGCCTTGCACAGTCACTGTGCGCACCCCCTTTTGAGCCCATAATGTGTTTTTTTGGTAATCTGAGTGAACAAGCAATAACAAAAACAATTGCTGGGCCAACACCTTTGGGCCCAGCGTGTTACTAACCACACCACTGTTTTCAGTTTGACACCTCCCTGAGCCCATGTTTAATGATAGTTTTTAGGTTTTTCCACTTAGTTTTTTGCTACTTCTTTTAGGTAATAAAAATGACATAAAAACCTCATAAAGAAAATAATAGTTTTAGGCTTAGTCTCTTATTTGATTTAGAGTTGATTTCTCCTTCGTACAAAAGGCCCATAAAAATAGTAAAACTTTTAGTTTAATTTTGGCATTTAAATTCCTATAAAAAGCTCATAAAATAAGTAGTTTCCTAGTTTAATTTTGCATTGATGCTTGAATTGTTTTCATACTAGTTCCATGTTATTTTTGTATGATGCTTGTGTGATTCTGTTGCTTGTATTTTGGCCTTATTTTAGGCCTATGTTGTTATACCACTTGTATGCTCCTCTTAGAATCCATTAGCATGTTGACATTAGGATTTAGACTTGTAAACAACTTAGATTAGAACATAGAATTAGTTCCCCATTGCATTCATTTTCTTTTCCAACTCTTTAAAATACTTAATAAAAGGAAGATGCGAATCACAATAAGGAAGTGATAGAGAAATGAGTGGGATTCATTCCCTAATCTGTTTCTCAATCACTTAGTGACATAGAAGCGAGTGGGATTCATTCCCTAATCTGTTTCTCGGTCACTACTTAATGGGAGAGAAACGAGTGGGATCCATTCCCTAATCTGTTTCTCAAACATTAATTAATGGGAGAGAAGTGAGTGGGATTCATTCCCTAATCTGCTTCTCGATCATTACATAATGGGATAGAAGTGAGTGGGATTCATTCCCTAATCTGCTTCTCAATCATTATACATTTTATATGATTCGTATTGCAGAGTAAATTCCCTCTAAAAAACACCAACCAAAAAACGCATAAAACACATAACAACGGTTCAGACTAAAGCAAAGTGGAGAAAGTGGTGAGTGGCCCGGTATTGGGAACTGTTCACCACTCATCTACCCTAAAAGACACAAACCAATCTCTTTTCCTTTTGCCTCTTTGGCACCTAAGGGCACCGTTATCTCCGCTCCATTGCATCCTAGGCTATCCCTTATGCAAGAGCGCGAGCGTTAACTCCGCCCAACTAAAAAACACAAAAACAAACAAAACTATGGAGCCGAACTACGGCGCTCTGATTCCTGAAAAGGATACGTAGGCATCAAGTCGCGGGGCTTGAACGAGCACATTTGTAAATAATTCCTTCTTTTCCCCGTATTTCTTTTTGCATTCATTCGCATTTAGACATAGACATAGTACACACCCTCTAGATAGAAACAAACATAGGTGGATACCATCGAGTACGATGGGCGCGAGGGGTGCTAATACCTTCCCCTTGCGTAACCGACTCCCGTACCTTGTTTCTCTGGTCGCAAGACCCTGTTCCTTCCTTTGTTAGGTTTTCTGATATTCCTTTCCCTTATGGGATAAATATATTGGTGGCGACTCTGTTCATTTTTTCGCGAGCGTGCGACAGCTGGCGACTCTGCTGGGGATGTTGCTAGACCTGTGCTGGTCCATTCTTAGCGAGTCGATCCTAGCCTTTGTTTGTTTCGTTTATTGGGTGTTTCTTTGTTTATTTATATGTTTGCATCATTTGTATATATGCTTGCATACCATGTTTATTTCCTGCTTGCATATCATGTTTACTTTTCGCATGCATCTGGACTATATTATGGGCCCCCGTGGGGGCCACATATTTTCTCTGTTTGCAGGTTTGGGTGGGATGATTCTATGAGGTAAAAGGCCCAATACACAGGCTATGAGTGCACTTTAGGTACCCTAGGATAGAGTGGGAGCATGGTTTGTCTCGAGGTGTACGTCTCGGGATGGATCATGTGACTACGAGCAGAGTAGTGGTTTCAAACGGAGGTATTATCGTCACCCGCATCCGCGCTGTGATGATGCTTACCTTCGAGCGGACCGTATACTGTGTTTCTTGACCTTACCCTGACCTAGATTCACCTGTGAGTGGGGAGGGATATACATGACAGGTACCGTTGGTGACTATTCCGTTCTGTTGGTGACTATTTGTTCTCCTGGTATTCAAAAAGGTGTCGGACCTTTGATCCTGTGACATCTGACCTACATCAGTTATTCAGAGGATTGCACAGTGGTTACTAAGATTATGTGGACCTTGATCCCATGTTGTTGCATTGCATAACATCATTGTTTTATCCACTTCATTTGTGGGGGATCCTAAAGTCTATTTTCAAAAAAAAAAGGGAAAGGAGAAAATAGAGAAAAAAGAAAAGAAAAGATGTTACGTACAAAATAAAGCCTTGATTTGAAAAGAACAAAAGGAGAAAATAAAAATGTGAGAAAAGACTTTTGGATCTCTCATAAATGAAACATGCATTCATACTATCATGCATTTCATGGTTCTTTCAAAGACTTATGGGACCATTTCTATTCAGATTCCAAGATCAACAACAGATTTGACTTCTCACCGCCACAACTCCAAGATCAAATATGGAACAATTCCGTGAGGAAATGGATGAGATGAGGGAACAAATGGGTCATCTTATGTTGGAGATGCGAGACTTGGTCCGTAATCAGGATGCCCTAAAAGAGGAGAATAGTCAGTTGAAGACTCAATTGAGCTTGGTCATGGAATTTCTGAAGACGGTATTAAGGAAGGAAGGTGATGTTGTTCCTGCTGCTGCAACAGAAGTTGTTGATTCCTTCTTCCCAATAGGATTCCTTTCCACTCATGGAATGCCTCAGGGAGCTCTCCCTCAATTTCAAGTGCCATTACCTCCACATCAATCTGTTCATGTCCCTAGAATGAATCAAGGGGGCCAAATGCGTGGGAAAAGGCCTAAGATACCTCAGAGAGTTCTCAATCCTATCCCGTTGCCTTATGCTCAGTTACTTCCTCGCTTGCTGGAACTTCAGTTGATTGAGCTACGAGATTTGGCTACGCCTGAAAAGCTTCCCCCCAATTTTGATGCCAATGCTCGATGCGAGTTCCATTCTGGGGCACCTGGCCATGATACTGAGAATTGTAGGGCGCTGAAACATCAAACTCAAGATCTTATCGACTCAAAAGTAGTTTGGTTCATCCCCGAGGGTATGATTGTTCAAGGAAATAAGATTCCATATGTGGTGGAGGAAAAGGTTGATTCATACTCCTATGAAGGATCTACTTCAAATCAGAAGCATAATGCACCATCTTGGGTTCCAGATTTCCCACTTCATCAGTCTCCGTTTGTTTCACAGCCAGATCAAAAGAGGAAGACATCTGAACAGAATGGGTACTTGAATCATTGCCATCAACAGGGTCCACAAATGCCAAGGAGACCACCAAGAAGAATTGACCCAATTCCTATGACCTATAGTCAGCTGCTTTCTCATTTACTCAAGGATTCTTTGGTCCAACTAAGGGAGTTTAAGCCCCCTCCAACACCGATTCCTCAAGGATATGACTTAAATGCAAGGTGTGAGTACCATTCTGGGACATCTGGACATTCAACTGAGGATTGTAATGTTTTGAAACACAAAGTCCAAGATCTCATTGACTCTAAAGCAATACCATTCACTCCAAATGGCCCGCACATAAATTGAGGAGTCATGAATATCCGTATTCCATAAAGCATTACAAAAAAATAATAATAAGCCCAGATAGAGTTAAGGCTCCTCAACGATGGCAATCATCATTTGATTTTTGTATTCTCATTTCAGTATTTCCTGTTTTGTTGAAGGCTACTTCCATGATTGAACTTGTTGGTATGATAACAATAAAAGCACCACAAATTCTCGAGCAACTTTGTCAGAATCCTCTTTCCAAGGGGTAATCAAGAACGTTTTGTAGAAGCACCTCTCATTCTCAAGGTTTTTGTGCTCAGTTGCATCCGTGGAGGTTGGTGTTTCAGTTGGTGTTTGAGCTTTCCTTACAACATATAGCATCTCTAAGCTTGATGACCACGCAAGGTTCCTCCATGTTTGATGGCAAATACTTCTTCAATGAATATGCTTGGGGCTCCCGCACGAGGGATAAGCAAGACACACTCTTATCTTGAGCATTGCATCACTCGCATTGCTCGAATCCCTAAAGCAAGGCAAAAGTTTACAACTCATGGGTGACTTTGTTGGAGTTCTCTTTTAGTAATCTGAAGTGTTTGGAAGGAACTGCAGAAAGTATTCAAGCTCAACAAGTCCAGACGGAGTCAAGTCTCCTCAACAACGACACCCATTTAGTTTCTTACTGCATTCTCATTGTAATTTTTTCATTTGTGTGTTTAAGCATCAATAGCATGTAAAAACTTGTTAATTTCTGAATGGAAATCATAATACATTGTCTATGTTTGTCTTGAAGTAATCCATTCGTTATCACTCATAAAATGTTTTTGGCATTATGATACCAACTTTACTAATTGCTTGCTTATGCAAAAAGCTGAGGGAGAATGATGAAAGATGAAAATGAAAAATCTCTAATCATGTGTTTTCGAATAAAAACCCTACTGAGGATGTACAGGCATTGTTTCAAATCCCCAAACACTGGAGATATAAGGGAGATAGACCCTCGTTAACCCCTTTGAGCCTTGGGGAAGGAGTTTCTTTTCTAATCATAAAAACCCTTATTTTAACCTTGGGGCAGGGTAGTGTTCATTTAACTTGATCGAGTGTTCAGAACTCACCAAAAAGGTATAAATCTAAGGATACAACAAGGGTTGTCCTTCAAAAGGTTGAGGAATTTCAAAACCGCAATGATTATCCTTATTCCATCAAGAGGTCAAAAGAGGACGATGCCTCAATGGTTATCCCTCATCAATCAGAGAATGAGGCAGTCACAATATTTCAAACAAATCGAGAACAACGCAAGATCACACGACTTGTTCAAAAAGTGAAAAAAAAAAAGAGCCCGCTAAGTCAAAAACTTGAAATAAGTGACTTAGGCAAAAGTTAGGGCATCCCGCTGGACTCCAAAATAAAATTCAAGAGAATTTGTCCAGGCAAAAGTTAGGGAAAGCAGAAGCGAAAAATAAGGATTACAAAATAAAAATCCTTATCAAAAGAACAAAGTCGTGTGATCAGACACCAAAAATGCAAGATGAAGTGACTGCCATGTCCAAAAAAACCTCATTGACTCCTCAACCATTCCAAATTCCTTGTGAGGAATGAACACTCATGTCGAGTTAATTGAACCTAGGAATGGAGAACATCACGAAGGGGGTGGGTACCAAATAATTTTGAGCCTAAAATCCTTTGTTTTCTGAAAACCGTGAACCCGGCCAAGTTACAACCCTTAAAAGTCCTAATTGAAGTAGGGTTTATTTCGAAAGCACACTCCGATGAGATAGCGTTTAACTGACTCCCAATGAGGCGTGACACATATCCATGTTGGTATCGTATGCTTGCTTTATCTTCCGTATGCAAAAAAATCGAGGTTGTGTCAACTAGTGATTCGGTCACAAGAGGTTGCAACCTCATTTCATAAAAAGTTTTAAACAACTTCAAGACTAACATAGGCTTTGCATTGGAATTATCATTCTTAGAATTAACATCCTTTTGCATACAAAACATCTGCTTAAACATCAAAGAAATTTCAAGATGAGAATTAGTGAGTAACTTGATCATGTCAAAGTACAAAAGACTTGAGAACTCCGTGGAGTAAAAAGCTAATCGTTTCAGAGACTGATTATCAAGGGGCAAGTTATCCAAAGAACTCTGTTGGGCATGAACAGTTAATGCTTCCTTTGATTACCCTGAGGGGAAGAGTTTGAAGACTCCGTTGAGCGGGATAAAGTTTGTTTCCACGTTTGTTTGACTTCAAAACAAAGAAAGCTTGAGGATTCTAGCAAGATGTGTCTAATCAGGGGCAATTGAATCGAGGTTTGACCTCTCAAGTTCAACATATCTGGGGCAATCATGTCGATAAATCTCTTCAAGCTTTGATCAATATGGGGCAATCACGTCGAGGAATCTCTCAAATTCAACCAATCTGGGGCAGTTACGTCGAGATTTGACAAATCTCTCCAAGGATCCTGTGGGACAATTTCCTTCATGGGTCATAAAACTTGGGGCACGATCTTCTGAGTTTTATTGTCATCCCCCTAATCATAGGAGTTTATTTCTCCTGGAACCTTGGTCTCTCCCCAAACCTGGAGTTTATTTCTCCCGAGAGTTTGTTCCATTCCTCAAGCATAGGAGTTTATTTCTCCTAGGAGTTGTCCTACTTCCCTAACCAAGGCTCGTTACCTGGATTTCTCATCCCCAACATGGTGAATTGAGGGAATCTCCTCAAGCTAAAAATCCTCCAAGCAGTGGCACATGGTGAGAAGTCAGAAGTTATTCTACACTCTACAAGCCAACAACCAGAAGGGGCATCTTGCAAATCAAAGTCCAATATTTATTGGCATCTCCCTGGTGTTTACCTCACTAATGCCTTTATTTGGCACTCTGCATATAGTATTCATTGCATATAACATTGCATCCTCAAAAGCGTAGCGTATCCATCAAAATGGAGCATTACGCCATAGAAAAATGCAAACATGCATACAAAGCATAAGCCAGATAATACAAATCAGCGCCCAATCAAGACAATGATACTTCCCCACATAAAATAGTGTCCTTACAAACTCCGATTGATATCTGCTACTACATTACAAATCTCCTCAAACCATGGTGCCAATGCCTGGTATCCTTAATCCCCAAAAGAAGTTTTGTTTTCAATATGGATCGGATGCAATGTCTTTCTTCGTCAGAATCGTTATCTCCGAGGTTATTTCCCGCATGCTGCGTGCATATTAGAGCGTGAATGAGGGTGGGCATTCAACCCATCTCATTTTTCAATCATTTGGATAACCATACTTGGTGTGTGGCAATTCGAACGATTGCCACTCTTGAAGAGCTACACCCCGCCTTTGGCCTGAGGGATCAACGTGGTTCTTATGCTTCGCAAGCATTAATATCTCCGTAATCTCCAATGGTTACTATCGTTTATCTTCTTGTCAAGTCTAGTCATCACTAGTCTTGTCGTGGTTATTTCCCGTGAGCTGCGTGCGAACTAGAGTGCGAATGAGGGTGGGCATTCAACCCATCTCATTTTCCAAGCGTTTGAATAAACCATACTTGGTGTGTGGCAATTCGAACGATTGCCACTCTTGAAGAGCTACACCCCGCCTTTGGCCTGAGGGATTAATGTAATTCTTATGCTTCGCAAGCATCAATATCTTCGTGATTACGTCTTTTGATCGAGTCTAGTCGTCACTAGTCTCCGTGGTCCCTTCCCCTGTACGGGAAAACTTTTCAAGTCCAACCACCGTGTTGTCAAAGCCCAGTTCCTAACCTGGCAAACCCTTTCAAAGCCCAGTTCCTAACCTGGCAAACCCTTTCAAAGCCCAGTTCATAACCTGGCAAACCCTTTCAAAGCCCAGTTCCTAACCTGGCAAACCCTTTCAAAGCCCAGTTCCTAACCTGGCAAACCCTTTCAAAGCCCAGTTCCTAACCTGGCAAACCTTTTTCAAAGCCCAATTTTCAACTTGGCAAACCATTTCAAAACCGAACCCCGATGTTGAGTCTTAGATCGTACGAGGTCTATTCTGTCCTGAAGATCGTACGAGGTCTTCTCCCGATGTTGAGTCTTAGATCGTACGAGGTCTATTCTGTCCTGAAGATCGTACGAGGTCTTCTCCCGATGTTGAGTCTTAGATCGTACGAGGTCTATTCTGTCATGAGGATCGTACGAGGTCTTCTCCCGATGTTGAGTCATAGGTCGCACGAGATCTTTTCCTTTCAGTTTTGAAGATCGTACGAGGTCTTCTCCCGATGTTGAGTCATAGGTCGCACGAGATCTTTTCCTTTCAGTTTTGAAGATCGTACGAGGTTTTCTCCCGATGTTGAGTCGTAGATCGCACGAGGTCTATTCTACCCTGGAGGTCGCACGAGGTCTTCTCCCGATGTCGAGTCTTAGGTCGCACGAGATCCTTTTCTGTTTTTGTCCTGAAGGTCGCACGAGATCTTTTCTTTCCTCTTTTGTTGTCGAGTCGGTGTTGAGTCGTAGATCGCACGAGATCTATTTCCTTTCAGTCATTGTTTCATGTAACATTTCTTTTGGGAACCTTGTATTGGCACCTTGGGCTACGTTACAAGCTATCACCCTTCTTCCAATTACTCACTGTAAATATTTCCATCAAGAAAAAACAAAAATTCTCTTTCCCCAGCAGATATCAAAACAAAAATATAATAAAGATAACAGTTACACCACCTTCCCTTTAGGACAAATTTCCGGCACTTTGATATTTAATCTTCTTCTACCTCGAATGTTCGAAAGGCTAGTGTCAATCTCACCTTCAGGTTCAAGGCGATTAAATAGGGGCAGCTGTCATACCCCAAATTTGTCCTACCCCTTTATTTCTAACTGGCTTAGGCCTTGCATTCATGTACATACTCTCCATTAGGTCATTTGCATAAACTTTGCATTCATCCATTTAATAAGACATCTAAAAATATGGGATCAAGGGTCACGAAGCAATTGGAAGTCTCACAGAAGTCTTGGCATAAAGGCTTATTTATCAAGAAAAGAAAGAGGTGTTTGATACTTATTCAGAGGGTTATGACTGGCTGAGTTTTCTTGGAAGGGCATTTTATCAGATGATTCTTATCTACGTAGGGTTCTTGACCTAAGGTTTATTTCCTTAGACGGGTGGTGCTCACGAACCTCAGAGGATCAGGGTTTGTAATCCATTGTTGAAGCTTAATCATGGTCATCAATTGAGGATGCGATCAGGGTTCATGTTAAGGCTATTTTGGCCATACTTTTTCCATAAGTTCTGCATTCGTTCTCAAGGAGTTCTCAAACATGCTCATCATTGATAACATGAGTCAATTAGTGTTCGAACATTAAAGCTGAGGTTTTCGTCAAAAATGGAAGATTATGGTGGGGTGCCCACTCAAGTTACCTAAAGGCATCAAATTCACTCGTCCTTAATTCAACATTTTTCACGTTCATCCAAAGTTCAAAGTTCAAGTATATTCAAATTGTCATCATCATTCAAAGTTCATCTTCAGACAAGGTCATCTTCAAAAGTGGTTTGCGCCAAACAAAGCCTATCATTCAACCACAAGTTACAAATACAAAGAGTAAAATATTTGAAAGTCAACATTCATATGAAATGTCAACCCATTCGAATTCCATTACATCCCTTATTCCCTTGCCAAGTGTCCATTACAATATTCCCTCAAAGAAAGTTACAAAAAAATATACATTTTTACAAGAGTTGACTTTTGGGTCAACCGTTGACTTTTAGTCAACTGTTGACCATTGACCCTGTTGACCAAACCATGAACTGTTGACCTTTGGACTTCTAACTAAACATCCCTCCTCGAACTTGTTTTCCAAGAGTCCGCCACTTCTGCTTTTGTTTGTACACCAACGTCAGGTTGTTAAGTTGTCATGAAGATACACCCCAAGAGAACTTGCTGCTATCTACCTGCAAATGAACATATACAGAGCATGCATAAACCTTTAGCATAACATCAACAAAAACTCCACTTACCGGCATTTTACTAACGGTTCAGCATTCACGATTCAACATAATTACACCATACAAACTCTTTAAACTCAGACCATGATCCCATATCCGTGAGTTGCTGCCACAAAAATCAGCCCTGCACATGAACAAAAACCAAAAAGAAGACCGGTTCAGACTAACAGAATTCCCAAAGAAATCGACAATTGAGAAGGGATTGAGAGCAAACAGCAGCATAACAGAAGTTGCGATAAATCCCTAACCTCATCAAAGCCAAACAACGTCACTATGCTGACAGATCCATCAAACCTGCGTCAAAACAAGGGAAAATCTGACAAGCCTGCACCCATATCCGAGTGACCCTGCACAGATAAACCGAAAAAATCCAAACTGCATCAGTACCATATATAGCCAGAACAAATATTCTAAACTAACCTTCCATCAATTCTCATACTTGCCAAACCCATACAGTATTGCAGCACGATCCACCAATCCGTTTTCATTAAAAAAGGCAGCCAACTCAGAATCCAAACATTTGCTAATTCAAGGATAGAAATAGTCTAGTGCAGTTCCATGAGTCATGTTCACTTCAAGCCAGTTCAGATTCACTACCTATAACTAACCACCTTACCAAACAAAATCTCTTATCTCCTAACTGCCAGCTCACACATAACAGAATCTTAAACTAACTTAACCATCTACTAACAGAATTTCTAACCAACATTCTAACCAACTTCTAGCAAGTAACAAACTTTCGGCAGATAACTAACTTCTTCTAACCACTAGTAACCAACTTCAACCAATTTCATAACAGCCTAACAGATTCAGTTACAAAACCTAGCATCATCTAACAGAATCAGTTACTCATACATAGCAGAGGCATTAGAATCAGAAAAGGAGAACTGAGCTAACCTGAAACTCTATATAACCATTCTTCACTCACCTCCACAATGGATCATCTTCATTCCTCTCATTCTTCCCCAGAATTCTTCAAACTTTCTTCATCATTCGTCATCTTCACTTCACATCTATCACTTCCATTCTTCTACTCCATACAGAACCTCACCTGCAATCTCTCCCACTTCATTCATCATCATCATCATCATCTCTGCTCCACCACTCTTATTCATCTCATCAATCTCTTCATCCCTTCACATTTCAAATCACTGAAAGTTCATAGTTCTTCTTCAATCAAGAAACCTGTAACATGAGCAATTAACCTTCAATCCAACGAGATTCGTTCATTAATCACCATATCCATAACACAAAAATCGAATACAAACCAGAAGAAGTAACCTCTAATCGAGTCTCTCCAGGCTTCATCTTCAGATTCGCTCATCCAACCACCTCCTTCCTGCGTCAATCTTCATCACGCACCATCACCGAATCCGCTCCATCAGCAACCTTCAACAACCTTCAATCACCAATCTCGAATCCTGGCTCTATTTCGATCGCGCATCATCATCAAGAACATCGTAAAGAATGAGTCGAAGACGAAATTGAGAGGAAGGGACCGAAAGATTGAAATATGAGATGAAGGGACCGAGACGAAAGCGGACAAAATAAAACGGAGTACGTGAGTTCACGGCGGCGGAGGAATCTTCGATCGGAGATGAGAGCCAGGAGGCGCCGCTGCGTCTGAGTTGAGAGGGAGAATTCCAAAGGTCTCAAGTAAACCCTAATTGCCCTTTCTATTTTTCTTTTTTCTTTTTTTATTATTATTATTAAGAAAGAATCTAAAAATGAAAATGAAAATGAATTTAGATCTTGGGCCTTGCACAGTCACTGTGCGCACCCCCTTTTGAGCCCATAATGTGTTTTTTTGGTAATCTGAGTGAACAAGCAATAACAAAAACAATTGCTGGGCCAACACCTTTGGGCCCAGCGTGTTACTAACCACACCACTGTTTTCAGTTTGACACCTCCCTGAGCCCATGTTTAATGATAGTTTTTAGGTTTTTCCACTTAGTTTTTTGCTACTTCTTTTAGGTAATAAAAATGACATAAAAACCTCATAAAGAAAATAATAGTTTTAGGCTTAGTCTCTTATTTGATTTAGAGTTGATTTCTCCTTCGTACAAAAGGCCCATAAAAATAGTAAAACTTTTAGTTTAATTTTGGCATTTAAATTCCTATAAAAAGCTCATAAAATAAGTAGTTTCCTAGTTTAATTTTGAATTGATGCTTGAATTGTTTTCATACTAGTTCCATGTTATTTTTGTATGATGCTTGTGTGATTCTGTTGCTTGTATTTTGGCCTTATTTTAGGCCTATGTTGTTATACCACTTGTATGCTCCTCTTAGAATCCATTAGCATGTTGACATTAGGATTTAGACTTGTAACTTAGATTAGAACATAGAATTAGTTCCCCATTGCATTCTTTTTCTTTTCCAACTCTTTAAAATACTTAATAAAAGGAAGATGCGAATCACAATAAGGAAGTGATAGAGAAATGAGTGGGATTCATTCCCTAATCTGTTTCTCAATCACTTAGTGACATAGAAGCGAGTGGGATTCATTCCCTAATCTGTTTCTCGGTCACTACTTAATGGGAGAGAAACGAGTGGGATCCATTCCCTAATATGTTTCTCAAACATTAATTAATGGGAGAGAAGTGAGTGGGATTCATTCCCTAATCTGCTTCTCGATCATTACATAATGGGATAGAAGTGAGTGGGATTCATTCCCTAATCTGCTTCTCAATCATTATACATTTTATATGATTCGTATTGCAGAGTAAATTCCCTCTAAAAAACACCAACCAAAAAACGCATAAAACACATAACAACGGTTCAGACTAAAGCAAAGTGGAGAAAGTGGTGAGTGGCCCGGTATTGGGAACTGTTCACCACTCATCTACCCTAAAAGACACAAACCAATCTCTTTTCCTTTTGCCTCTTTGGCACCTAAGGGCACCGTTATCTCCGCTCCATTGCATCCTAGGTTGTCCCTTATGCAAGAGCGCGAGCGTTAACTCCGCCCAACTAAAAACACAAAAACAAACAAAACTATGGAGCCGAACTACGGCGCTCTGATTCCTGAAAAGGATACGTAGGCATCAAGTCGCGGGGCTTGAACGAGCACATTTGTAAATAATTCCTTCTTTTCCCCGTATTTCTTTTTGCATTCATTCGCATTTAGACATAGACATAGTACACACCCTCTAGATAGAAACAAACATAGGTGGATACCATCGAGTACGATGGGCGCGAGGGGTGCTAATACCTTCCCCTTGCGTAACCGACTCCCGAACCTTGTTTCTCTGGTCGCAAGACCCTGTTCCTTCCTTTGTTAGGTTTTCTGATATTCCTTTCCCTTATGGGATAAATATATTGGTGGCGACTCTGTTCATTTTTTCGCGAGCGTGCGACAAGCGTGAACAACGCTCGAGGTAGTTGACAAAAGCGTGAAACATTAAATGCAAAGCTGTACAGAACACGCAAAGCATTAAATGCGCCCAACGGTTATCTTCTCAAGTGCCTATAAATATGAAGTTCTGATGTAAAGCAAGGTTGACGATTTGCTAACAATTAACTTGCTGAAACGCTGCTCAAACTCAAAGCTCAGAAACTTCATCATCATCAAAGCTCACTACATTGCTGTTGTAATATATTAGTGAGATTAAGCTTAAACGTTAAGAGAAATATCACTGTTGTGATTATAGCTTTTCAGAAGCATTGTAATACTCTAAGAATTGATTACATTAATTTGTAAGTAACTAGAGTGATCAAGTGTTGATCAGGATACTCTAGGAAGTCTTAGCTTATGTCTAAGCAGTTGTAATTAGAGTGATCACGTGGTGGTCAGGATACTCTAAGAAAGTCTTAGCTTGTGTCTAAGCATTTGTTCCTAGAGTGATCAGGTTGTGATCAGGATACTCTAGAAGACTTAGTCGTGGGCTAAGTGGAAAACCATTGTAATCTGTTGCGATTAGTGGATTAAATCCTCAGGTGAGGTAAATCACTCCGTGGGGGTGGACTGGAGTAGTTTAGTTAACAACGAACGAGGATAAAAATAACTGTGCAAATTGTTTTTATCTTTCAAGTTTTTAAACTACACTTATTCAAACCCCCCCTTTCTAAGTGTTTTTCTATCCTTCATAAAATTGTTGAAGTTATTTGAAAACTGCCACCGTGGAGATGGGTTATGATCGCGACTTTACGTGTCTATAAATCTGATAACTGCAAGTGCACAGTCGTGTCGTGTAGTTTTAAAAGATATCGAATCCACAGGGACTATGAATCGATCTACCGTTATCTAAGGTTACTATGTAAAGCTAGGAGTACTAAAATTTCGATTGTTCCTAAGGGAAAGTGATTGTGAGAGAATAAAGAATAATAATAAAGGACAGGTATCAGTATGTATTTCGTTTAACTAAAGGTAATCCGAAGGTCCATTGGCTTTTGCATAATTAAATTAAAAATCTTTACTAATTGCAATTGGTTAAAAATCCTCGTCTCAAACTTTCGCTCTGTTGAGTCAGACTACTATCCTAATCCTAATGTACGCTTTCGCCATCCCATTAGATTTTAGAAGAGCTTTTTGGAAACAATGTAATTAATAAAATGCCTATTTTACGAGGTCGTTATCTATTTAAATCTCCTAATCTCAAACTTTCGCTCTGTTGACTCGGAACATGCTAATATCCCTAACGTACGCTTTCGCCATCCCGCTCGAGTGTAAAAACAATTTTTGAAAATAAATAAGTTCCAATTAGTTTTAATACGCTTTCGCCATCCTTAAAACTAATGTCCTATGTCTACTATCCAGTTAAAGATCTCAAACTTTCGCTCTATTGATTTTAACCTTTGACCGTCCTAATCCCTCAAACTTTCGCTCTATTGGTTTTAAGACTTACTAATCAAACTAGACATATAAACCAAAAATAAGTGATAATTAATAAAACATAATTTAAGCCAATTTATTTCGGACCCCTATGGTTAACTTACTTTACATACCGACACCTTTAGTATTTTAGCCAGACATATTAATACGATTAAACATGCATAAATCGGTTCGGTTCATAATAATAAGCATATTAAATGGCATATAATATATCATGCAAATAAATAATATAAATAAGGCGGTAAATAAAAAACCTGAATTAAAATAAATCTGGATTGAATTGAATCTTGAAGTACTCGAACTTCCACCACAGGTTGGCTGGATCGTTCTTCGGAATTTAAATGGCAGAAAATAAAAACAAGGAAAATAAAGCGATAAACCTAACGTAAGGCTAGATCTATGAAAAGTTCACAACAATTTCCAGTGTAGAAATCGTTGTGAGAAAATAGACGGTTAAATGAAAGCAGAATAAGGAAAAGCAGTTCGCGGTACAATTTCGGCAGCACTTCGTTGGCAGGAAATCGGACAGATTGAAGTGAAGTGACAGGTCCTATTTATAGGAGGAGGTATGCAGTTGCTTTGCGTGAAAAGGGGAGCTTTTTGCAGACCAGGACGTGGAGACGTGCGTCTCCGATTCTTCAGGGAGGCAGCTGATTGACTTGAGACGTGCGTCTCAAGTGGAGATCTTTTAGGGAGGTGGAGACGTGCGTCTCCCCTTTGCTGAGGTGGCAGAGACGTGCGTCTCTGCTTACTAGTGTGGCCTGGGCTGCTTTCCTTCGTGGGCTTGATTGCTCTTTTGGGCCTTTTGGGTCCTAATTGCACCCCTCTTTCGTTTCAGCACCCCTTTTCGTCTTTTAAGCATAGATATTGGTCATTTAAGCTCGATTTTCTTTCCTTTTCGCAAATAGTCGTAATTGAAGTGTAAAACCTGAAACAAAGCAAATACACGCGTAATATCATAATAAATTAACATAATAAACGGAAAATGCTATAAATATCTATGGATTTTAGGCTAAATATACGATATAAAATCGTGTTATCAAATTCCCCCAGACTTGAACCTTTGCTTGTCCTCAAGCAAAATAAGAAGATAAAGATAAATGAAACACACTTCCACCACGTCGTTCAGTCATACTTAGCTACATAGTGTTCTTATTCGGAAATAACGAATCTTAGCGATAAACCTATAGTAACAACACTAAACAACTCCCAGTATGCATACCAATCCGAATCATGCCATTATAGCTCGACCTATTTGACTTGTCATCATGTTTGACCCTTTTCATTCGCGCGCAATCACATTAAGCCCATTATCTTGACACGCACATAGCAGAGTAGTCGGTTAGTGACTATGATCCTTCTCATGGAGTTCTGGCACAATATGTGGTATACTCCTTAGCATTCACTTGTAGATTGTGGGGAATCGGACAATAGTCCTTCCTACCAAGTTCATTACCAGATGACTTCTGAACCAATCGACAGTGAGTTTTTAAATTCTTTGTATATGAGATTTGCGACCGTTAGGTTAAATGATCTTGTGAGGATCACCTTACTTAGTAGGCACATTTCTTCTTATAGCTGAACACATAATTATTATGAGGATCATACACTTATATTCATCGACTCTCTGCGTAGTTTGTATCTAAGACGGTGCCGACTGCTAGAATAAACTACTAAGGGTTATTTCAAAACTTAAAGTCGATGGTTTTGGTATAACGGGTATTCAAATCGGTTATGTATACTCGGGGGTTTTAGAGTGTTGCGATAATAAGGATATTGACTAATTCAGTTTCGGTTCGTTGAGTGATTGAGTAGCTTCGTATTTCTTGAACGTGTGGGGTTTGCGTTTATCGTTTAGGAGCAAAAATTTTTGTTATGGCTCAAGAAAATGGAAGATATTGAAATAACTACGGAATTATACATATAAGACTTAAATTCCATAAATATTCTTTTATTGAATTAGAAAAACATTACAAGGAAGGGAAATAAACTGAAGGGAAATAAAACTAAAGGAAATATAAATAATACGACTCCCCCAGACTTAGATGATGCAATGTCCTCAGTGCATAAGAACTACTCCTCATTGTTGCGGTTTCGAGAACTGCTCGCGCCTCTTGTACGAACACGGCGATGTCTAACAGGAGAGTCATTAACACGAATGTCAAGATCATGCAAATATGTGGCAATTTCAGCGTATTGACTTTCGTTCCTAATAGCATAGTCACGGTGCTCCTGTTGCATCTCACGGATGAGCCTAATTGTTTCAGTTTGGTTTGTCTGCATAGCTTGAACGAGTTGATCTTGGCGTTGAATAGCAGCATACATGGCTTCAAGAGTGATAGGCGGAGGGTTGTTTGGAGGAGGTTGGTTGACATCAGCTTGTCCTTGGTTGAGCTCTTCTTCATTTGCATCCATAGGTTCATTAGGATGATCAGGTTGGTTATCTTGAGGATTGTCTTCAATAAGCCTCCAACGCTGAACATAACGGATGTTGATTCTTTCAGGACATGGAAGGATGACATAAGGAATCAGAACTTTGTTGACGACCAAGGTGTATCGGCCATCATGGCGTGGCGAAACCAAGTGGGAGTCACGGCAATAGGTGAGGTCAAGTGATTGAGCAGGCATCATGAGATGAGAGAGTGAAAGGAGCTCGTCACCAAGACCTAAAGCACAGGCCAAGGAAGTAATAATTCCGCCAAACAAAAAGGGATTTGTAGCGGGGGCGTTGACACAGCCTTGGATGTGTTGGAGCATAAACGGTGCGGCATTAAAACGGATGTTGTTTAGCGCACAGTAAAGGAAGAATAGTTCATGTTGATTTACCTTGTGGTTGTTGGATCGCGCAAAAATAGTATGCCCCAAAACACGTTGAAAATAACGTATAGCGGGGTTTTGAATGTGAGAAGCATGTAGGGCCCTCCAACCAGTTTGAACTTCGCCAGTGAGGTGAAACCATAGGTCGAAGGCATGTTGTTCCCATGAACGACCATTGAGTTCTTGAAAGATATTGCGGAGAGCATTCGGTGATGTATTGAAATTCAAGTACGTAGCCACAACTTCTTGATCCAGTGTATATTCACGGTTGAACATCCTAAATTGGATGCTACCGGTTGAGAGTGGTTGATCAGAAGGAGTGTCGTAACTGAAAGAACTCAAGAATTCTAAGACGAGCGGCTCATAAGTGGGTACGAGTTCGGTACAGAGATGGTGTAGGCTAGATTTAGTGAGTAAACGGGTAACACCATCAATGAGGCCTAGAGTTTCTAGACATTCGGTGTTCACAAATTTTGTGGGAACAACCGAACGTTCGTAGAAAGCGAGGTATTTGGTTCTTTGAGCATCATTGTCGTCTTCGCGGAATATAATATTGTTAAGGTTAGGGGGTGGTCTCTCAGGACGCACACTACGGATGATTGAACGTGGAGGCATGATGAGTTTGAAGATGAAAAATAAAGATGGTATTAGAATGGTAGAAAAGAAATGGTATGAAGGTTGTGAAGAATAAGAGTGGTGGTGGTGTGGTTTTATAGTGAGGTTTGAAGATGGTGTGGTAAATGGAGAATTAAGTATGGATTAATGGTGGTGTTTGAATTTTGAATAGAATAGAGAAATGGGAAATGAATGGAGTTTAAGAGGTGAATGATGGAGGATGAATGAGGTTAATGGAGTTTAAATGGAATAAATAGGGGAAGAATGAGGAGAATTGAAAGATGAATTTTGAAATTCAAATTCAAAATTCAAGAGGGAAAGAGAGTGGTCTGCGTGGTCAAACAGACTGCTGGCCTTGGGAGACGTGCGTCTCAGGCAGCCAGTCTGCTGGGGCAGAGCATGGAGACGTGCGTCTCCTGTTCCTTTGGTTCGTGTCAGCTGGCCTCACACAGATGGAGACGTGCGTCTCCTGTTGTAGGCTGGTGGGTCACGCATGTAAGTGACCAGACAGTGCTGACTGATACCATTAATAGCAAAAAGGTGTCCATCAGTTCAGAACAGTGTCGAATTTCAATACCATTAACAGCAAAAAGTGATAGCCAGGCAAATATATATAGCAGTTAATAGCAGTGTAATATAACACAACAGCAGTAGTGAATAAAATATTGCATTTTAAAATTAAATCAGTACTGAGTGTTAACAATAGCAGAATGGAAAAGTGCAGAAAAAAAATGAAAATCTAAACTAGAAATAGAAATTACTAGAACTAGAAATAAAAATCTAATAATCTAATACGGTAACATCTAGCCACGTCTATTGTTGTTCTGATTAGACTGAATGTGTTTGAAAACTTCGTCGAACTGAGCATTGACGGTGTCGATGAAATCGAAGAAATGCATTTGCAAAGTGTGAAGCTCGTTGCGCACATGTTGTACATCTTGTTGTAGCGCATTGATTGCTTGTTCGTGCGTATTCAGATTAGGCATTCTTTGATTCACCGATGCGGTGGATGTAGCGGGTTGTTGTTGCTCGACCTCGACATCAGTCATATCAACAGTGTGATCTTCAACGGAATCTTCAGAACGAGTTTCAGGCTCATACTCAGATACAGGCTCGTCAATAGGAAGAGGTTCATAATCAGGAATGGGTTCATCAACAGGAAGAGGTTCATAATAACCAGGAGGTGTTTCAGGTTCAGATTCAGATGCAGGCATTTCCTCATCAAAATGTTCATAAGCTTGAGGAGTCTCAGGTGATGGCTCTCTCTCAGGAATCTGACCATAGTAAAGCCAGTTGGTAGGGTTGTGCACACTTGTCCTAGGATTCGGTAAGGTGAACTGATACCAAACTTTGTTATCAATGAGCAATTCAAAACGATCAGGTCCAAGATTACCGATGATACCTCGATTAAAGCAGAAATTGATGTCCATAGAGGTATGGGTACCAAAAGGTGTCAATCTAAGCAAAGGCACTCTCATTCCTATGGCATTAGCGATCATAGTGACAAATCCGCCAATCCTAATGGGTGAAACTTCGTCTTGCGTGATGCGCTCGAAGTTTGTTAGCATGAATGCGATGGCATTGACCGGACGATTCTGAGATGTACAAAACATGATGAACAACTCTTCTCTAGTAACTTCAGTGACATTATCTGGTTTGCCAAAAATATAGTGAGCAAGGATCTTGTGAAAGTAGCGGAAAGCAGGATTGTGGATGTTCTCAGATTGAAATTCATTCTCTTCAGGGTTGTCGTTTCCAGTGATCTTGCCCCAGTATTTTTCCAACTCCCAGTATGGAAGATTTTCTTCAGCTACTTGGGCGTATGCATCAGGTCCATGAGGTAGTTCTAACATTTCAGCAAAATCTCGGATGCAGAAATTAAACTCCATACCAAAGAGTCTAAAGAGAATAACTCCTTTTTTCAGCCCTTGTCCACAGTTTGGAAGATAGGTCAGGGAGCTCAGGAATTCCAGAGTGAGCTTCCGATAAGTGCTAAACTTGCGGAACAAGTGAGAACCAGTCCAACCGATTTGGTTAAGCAGGTGTAGGATGCTTTCTTCGATACCAAGCTTCACCATAGTTGGTTGGTGAGGATAGCAAGTCAATTCCATGTGTCTTTCAGCCAGCTTGTTAAATCTTGCTTCTTGTCCTCTACCACGGAACACAACTTCCATATTGTCAACTTCTTGCATCGTAGTTAGTAATTAAATGAAAAACCTAGAAGTTGAAAATATTAGGATAAGTTAGAATTAGGCTAGTGTTAATTTAAAATAAAAAAAATTAAAATTAAGCTTAGGTAACAAGTTATAATAATAGATATAATTATAACGGAAATATTTTCTCAAATCAAGATAGTAGTTATAATTATAATAATTATTATAAGATGTATGAAAAATCAAAAATGATTAAAATTAAGATTAAAAATAGAATAAAGTTTTTAAAAATGAAAAATAAAAATAAAATAAAAAATATAGAAAAATTAAAGTTCTAATAAAATAAAATAGAAGAATAAATAAATGTGGGTTGTCTCCCACCAAGCGCTTTGTTTAATGTCGTAAGCTCGACGATTTTAAAAATAGAAAACTATTTTTTCGAAAAAACGGGCAGTTCGTCAAGTTTAAAAACTTCGATGTTTTCATCGTATTCGAGATGATGGTAATACTTAAGACGTTGCCCATTTACGACAAAAGGTTTGACGGTTTCGCCTTTGATTTCTATCGCTCCACTCGGAAATATGTTAGTTACTTCGAAAGGGCCAGACCATCTAGATCGTAACTTACCAGGAAATAATTTTAGCCTAGAATTAAATAAGAGCACTTTATCGCCTATGCTAAAATTTTTCCTAGATATACGCTTGTCGTGCCATTTTTTCGTTCGCTCTTTATAGATTTTGGCGTTTTCGTAAGCGTCTTGTCTAAGTTCCTCTAATTCGTTTATGTCTAGAAGTCGTTTCTCACCAGCGGCAGTGTAGTTTAGGTTTAAGTTCTTAATGGCCCAATAGGCTTTATGTTCTAGCTCTACTGGTAGGTGGCATGATTTTCCATAAACGAGTTTGAATGGGGTAGTTCCTATTGGAGTTTTGAAAGCTGTTCTATAAGCCCATAAAGCTTCATTTAGCTTGGTTGACCAATCTTTCCTCGATATAGCAACAGTTTTCTCTAATATTTGTTTTATTTCACGGTTAGATACTTCTACTTGACCGCTTGTTTGTGGATGATATGGTGTGGCTATTCGATGATTTACTCCATATTTTCGAAGGAGTTTCTCAAGTATTCTTGAAATGAAATGGGAACCACCATCGCTAATTACCAATCTTGGCACACCGAACCTAGGAAAGATGACGTTTTTGAAAAGTTTAATAACTACTCGTGTATCGTTTGTAGGAGAGGCGATAGCTTCTATCCATTTTGAAACATAGTCGACGGCTACGAGTATATATTGATTTCCAAACGATGACGGAAACGGTCCCATGAAGTCTATTCCCCAGACGTCAAATATTTCTACTTCTAGAATGCCTTTTTGAGGCATTTCATCGCGTCTTGAAATGTTTCCAGTTCGTTGGCATCTATCACAGCTTAGTACAGCAAAATAGACGTCTTTCCACAGGTTGGGCCAGAAAAGTCCAGATTGAAGGATTTTGGCGCAGGTTCTAGATGTGCTATGGTGTCCTCCACACGGTGCAGAATGACAGTGTGTTATTATGCTTCTTATCTCTTCCTCGGGTACACAACGTCTAAAGATTCCATCGGGGCCTCTTTTGAAAAGGAGTGGGTCGTCCCAATAGTAATGTTTTAGGTCATGGAAGAATTTCTTTTTCTGTTGGTAGCTTAGATCAGGAGGAAGCACACCAGCAGCTAGGTAATTTACGAAATCTGCATACCAAGGTGCGTCAGATCGGGCTAAAGCTATTTCAGCTAATTTCTCGGTTTCAGAGTTTGGATGGTATGGTTCGAATTCATTTGCTTCTAATTGGGCGATGAGTCTTTCATAAGGGAAATCATCGTCAATTGGTACTTGTTCGGGTTTCAGATTTTCCAATCGAGAGAGGTGATCTGCTACGACATTTTCAGTGCCTTTCTTATCTTTAATTTCCAGGTCGAATTCTTGTAGTAACAAGATCCATCTCAAAAGTCTTGGTTTAGCGTCCTTTTTGGTTAGGAGGTACCTAATGGCGGCGTGGTCAGTGTATATGATTATTTTGGCTCCTACCAGGTAAGAACGGAATTTGTCTAATGCGAATACGACAGCTAATAGTTCTTTTTCTGTCGTGGCATAATTCATCTGAGCTTCGTCTAGGGTTCTACTCGCATAATATATGACATGTAGTTTCTTATCCTTTCTTTGTCCTAGAACGGCTCCTACAGCATAATCACTTGCGTCACACATTATTTCGAAAGGCTCATTCCAGTCGGGAGGTTGCATAATTGGCGCAGAGATCAATGCTTGTTTAAGCGTTTGAAATGCTTCAGTGCATTTATCGGTGAAAACAAATTCGGCGTCTTTCATGAGTAGTTCAGTTAAGGGTTTGGTTATTTTAGAGAAATCCTTAATGAAGCGTTGGTAAAAACCAGCATGTCCCAGAAAACTTCTTATTTCTCTAACGGTTTTGGGAGGTTGAAGGTTTTCGATAATTTCGATTTTTGCTTTATCAACTTCGATTCCTCTATCGGATACGATGTGTCCAAGTACAATTCCTTGTCGAACCATGAAATGGCATTTTTCCCAATTAAGGACTAGGTTTACGCTTACGCATCGTTTAAGCACCATTTCAAGGTTTTCTAAACATGTTTCAAAACTTCCTCCACAGACAGAGAAGTCGTCCATAAAGACCTCCATTATTCCATCTAGGAAGTCGGCAAATATTGCCATCATGCATCTTTGGAAGGTCGCGGGTGCATTGCAGAGTCCAAAAGGCATTCGTCTATAGGCGAATGTACCATAAGGACAGGTGAATGTGGTCTTCTCTTGGTCGTCAGGGTGGATAGGAATTTGGAAAAATCCGGAGTATCCATCCAGATAACAAAAATGTGAGTGTTTAGCTAGGCGTTCGAGCATTTGATCTATGAAAGGTAAAGGGAAATGGTCTTTTCGGGTAGCTTTATTTAGCTTTCTATAGTCAATGCACATCCTCCATCCAGTTTGGGTACGTTGTGCTACAGATTCTCCTTTTGCGTTAGTGATTACAGTGACTCCTCCTTTCTTTGGTACGACGTGAACAGGGCTAACCCATTTACTATCAGATATAGGATATATTATTCCAGCTTCTAGCAGTTTTTGGATTTCCTTTTTAACCACATCGCTCATAATAGGATTTATTCGCCTTTGATGTTCCCTAGAGGTTTTACTATCGTCTTCGAGCATAATGCGGTGCATACACAGAGAAGGGCTTATACCTTTCAGATCTGATATGTTGTATCCTAAAGCGGTAGGGTATTTTCTTAGGACATTAAGTAATTTTTCAGTCTCGGTTCGTCCCAAGTTGGCGTTCACTATAACTGGTCGGTTTAGTTCTTCGTCTAGAAATTCGTATCTAAGATCGGTAGGAAGTGTCTTCAGCTCTATAGCAGGTTTCTTTGGTCCAGGTATAGGATCAGGGGTTAAAGCTAAGCATTCACTCAGGTGGTTATCTTGATATTCCTCACGCCAGTTGTCATCTTCAAAAATTGGCGGCATAGGAATTCTTAGGGTTTCGGTTTCCTTATTTGGTTCGGATTTTATTTCCTTGACACACTCGTCGATTATGTCAGCAGAACAGCATGTGTCAATTATAGAAGGTGCTTTTAGGAATTGGGAAAGGATAAATTCTATTTTCTCTTCTCCTACTTCGAAAGTAAGCTTTCCTCGCTTTACATCTATAATTGCACCAGCGGTCGCTAAAAATGGTCTTCCTAAAATGATCGGGATGTTAGAATCTTCTTGGATATCCATAATGATGAAGTCAGTCGGGATGTAGAATTGACCTACACGAACAGGGATATTCTCTAACATTCCTACAGGATATTTGACTGAACGGTCTGCTAGTTGAAGAGACATTCTTGTTGCTTTAAGCTCACCTAGATTGAGTTTCTTACAGGTCGAAAGAGGCATCAAACTAACACTAGCTCCTAAATCGCACAAGGCTTTCTCTATGATGGTTTTTCCAATTACGCAGGGTATAGAGAAACTACCAGGGTCTTTCAGTTTTGGAGGCATGTTGTTTTGGATGATAGCGCTACATTCAGCGGTAAGCGTTATAGTTTCGTTATCCTCGAGTTTCTTTTTGTTTGATAAGATTTCTTTTAAGAACTTAGCGTACGAAGGCATCTCAGTTATGGCTTCTGTGAATGGTATGGTTATGTTTAATTGCTTCAGAAGTTCTACAAATCTTTTAAATTGCGCTTCGGTTTTTGATTTGGCTAATCTTTGAGGGTAAGGAATTGGTGGCTTGTAAGGTGGTGGTGGAACATAAGGTTTCTCTTTTTCGGGTTCCACTTCGTTATTGTTCTCATCAGTCTTAGCAGTTTGTTCGTCGGTTGTTTTCTTTTGGGTTTCCTTTGGCTCTTGTTGTGACATGGGTACGTTTTGGGTTCTAGGATCTATGGGTCCATCGTAATTAGTTCCACTTCGTAGTGTTATCGCGTTCGCATGTCCTTTAGGATTAGGTTGTGGTTGAGCAGGAAACGTGCCAGCAGGGGCAGCAGTAGGTGCTTGTTGTTGAGCTACTTGTGAGATTTGAGTTTCTAACATTTTGTTATGCGTAGCTAAAGCATCTACTTTGTTCGATAGTTGTTTTAGTTGCTCGCTATTGTGGATGTTTTGATTCAGGAAGTCTTTATTGGTTTGTTGTTGGGAAGCTATGAAGTTCTCCATCATGATTTCTAGGTTTGACTTCCTAGGGGTGTTTTGAGCAGCTACAGGCGCTTTTTGGTAGCCAGGTGGTACAGCAGGTGCTTGTCCAGGCGCGTACAACGCATTGTTGTTCTTATAAGAAAAGTTCGGGTGGTTTTTCCATCCAGGGTTGTATGTGTTAGAATAAGGGTTTCCTTGAGCGTAATTTACTTGATCAGATGGGACTCCAGTCAAGAGTTGGCATTCAGCAACTACATGCCCAGTCAATCCACAAATCTCGCAGTTAGGTGCTACAGCGGCAGCGGTGGCTGAAGGAGTGATGGTCAAATTCTCGATCTTTTGAGTTAAAGCGTCTACTTTAGCGTTAACGCGGTCTATACCACTAATTTCGTACATTCCTCCTTTGGTTTGGGCTTTCTCTAGAGCGGCGCGTTCTCCTCCCCATTGGTAATGGTTTTGTGCCATGTTCTCTATGAGTTTGTATGCTTCATCATGGGGTTTGTCCATTAATGCTCCGCCAGCAGCGGCATCTATAGTCATTTTAGTGTTATATAAGAGACCACCATAAAAGGTATGGATGATCAGCCATGGTTCGAGTCCATGATGAGGGCATATTCTAAGCATGTCCTTGTAACGTTCCCAAGCTTCGAAAAGCGATTCGTTATCTTTCTGGGTAAATCCGTTGATTTGACCTCTAAGCATAGCAGTTTTGCTAGGCGGAAAGTATCTTGCTAAGAATACTCTCTTCAATTCGTCCCACGTAGTTATGGAATTGGAAGGCAGGGATTGAAGCCACGCTCTCGCTCTATCTCTCAAGGAGAAAGGAAAAAGGCGTAATCGAATAGCTTCGGAACTAACGTTGTTGGCTTTGATAGTGTCGGCGTATTGCACGAACACAGATAAATGGAGATTGGGGTCGTCTACAGGGCTTCCAGAGAATTGATTCTGTTGAACAGCTTGGACCAGTGAAGGTTTCAGCTCGAAATTGTTCGCTTCAATCGCAGGTGGTGCGATACTTGAATGCGGTTCAGCGCGCGAAGGAGCGGCATAGTCTCTAAGAGGACGAATAGCAGCCATCTCTAACTTCGGGGTGATTTGATTGATTTGATCAGTAAAAATCAATTCCTGATTAATCGGAATTTCTGCTACTTCGGGAAGGTTGCGAGCTCGACGTTTAACGTTAATGAAACGTTCGATCTCGTTAATTCGTTGTATTAAGTCTCCTCCTTGTGAACGAGTATTTGGCATACAATCGTTCAAAAAGAAAGGGAAGAATTTTCCTAGTCTCTACGGTGTAACAGTGAGTTACGATATCGACTTAAAATAGTCCCCGGCAACGGCGCCAAAAACTTGATCGCGACTTTACGTGTCTATAAATCTGATAACTGCAAGTGCACAGTCGTGTCGTGTAGTTTTAAAAGATATCGAATCCACAGGGACTATGAATCGATCTACCGTTATCTAAGGTTACTATGTAAAGCTAGGAGTACTAAAATTTCGATTGTTCCTAAGGGAAAGTGATTGTGAGAGAATAAAGAATAATAATAAAGGACAGGTATCAGTATGTATTTCGTTTAACTAAAGGTAATCCGAAGGTCCATTGGCTTTTGCATAATTAAATTAAAAATCTTTACTAATTGCAATTGGTTAAAAATCCTCGTCTCAAACTTTCGCTTTGTTGAGTCAGACTACTATCCTAATCCTAATGTACGCTTTCGCCATCCCATTAGATTTTAGAAGAGCTTTTTGGAAACAATGTAATTAATAAAATGCCTATTTTACGAGGTCGTTATCTATTTAAATCTCCTAATCTCAAACTTTCGCTCTGTTGACTCGGAACATGCTAATATCCCTAACGTACGCTTTCGCCATCCCGCTCGAGTGTAAAAACAATTTTTGAAAATAAATAAGTTCCAATTAGTTTTAATACGCTTTCGCCATCCTTAAAACTAATGTCCTATGTCTACTATCCAGTTAAAGATCTCAAACTTTCGCTCTATTGATTTTAACCTTTGACCGTCCTAATCCCTCAAACTTTCGCTCTATTGGTTTTAAGACTTACTAATCAAACTAGACATATAAACCAAAAATAAGTGATAATTAATAAAACATAATTTAAGCCAATTTATTTCGGACCCCTATGGTTAACTTACTTTACATACCGACACCTTTAGTATTTTAGCCAGACATATTAATACGATTAAACATGCATAAATCGGTTCGGTTCATAATAATAAGCATATTAAATGGCATATAATATATCATGCAAATAAATAATATAAATAAGGCGGTAAATAAAAAACCTGAATTAAAATAAATCTGGATTGAATTGAATCTTGAAGTACTCGAACTTCCACCACAGGTTGGCTGGATCGTTCTTCGGAATTTAAATGGCAGAAAATAAAAACAAGGAAAATAAAGCGATAAACCTAACGTAAGGCTAGATCTATGAAAAGTTCACAACAATTTCCAGTGTAGAAATCGTTGTGAGAAAATAGACGGTTAAATGAAAGCAGAATAAGGAAAAGCAGTTCGCGGTACAATTTCGGCAGCACTTCGTTGGCAGGAAATCGGACAGATTGAAGTGAAGTGACAGGTCCTATTTATAGGAGGAGGTATGCAGTTGCTTTGCGTGAAAAGGGGAGCTTTTTGCAGACCAGGACGTGGAGACGTGCGTCTCCGATTCTTCAGGGAGGCAGCTGATTGACTTGAGACGTGCGTCTCAAGTGGAGATCTTTTAGGGAGGTGGAGACGTGCGTCTCCCCTTTGCTGAGGTGGCAGAGACGTGCGTCTCTGCTTACTAGTGTGGCCTGGGCTGCTTTCCTTCGTGGGCTTGATTGCTCTTTTGGGCCTTTTGGGTCCTAATTGCACCCCTCTTTCGTTTCAGCACCCCTTTTCGTCTTTTAAGCATAGATATTGGTCATTTAAGCTCGATTTTCTTTCCTTTTCGCAAATAGTCGTAATTGAAGTGTAAAACCTGAAACAAAGCAAATACACGCGTAATATCATAATAAATTAACATAATAAACGGAAAATGCTATAAATATCTATGGATTTTAGGCTAAATATACGATATAAAATCGTGTTATCATTAATCCCATGTTTGGTACCACATGCATAGAGTCAGTATATCTCATATGCATTATTGTTATAACATGATTGAATGGCTTCCAGTGTTATATTTAGGTGATGTACTTGTTGTTGTTGCGAATGCATGATTAGAAATCTGAACATATTGTGGTTGGGTGAGTGATATACTTATGACGTTTTATTATTTATGAACCCATAATATTTGTTAATTGCGCATGAGACTCACCCTTACTGTTGTCAATTTTCAGATAAAGGAGTAGCGGTTTTGGCTTGGTGAGGATAGCTTATAGGCTAGTCCGTTTAGAGTAGCGTCGGTGTCATACTCTGATTTGTAACACTGGAGAATGCTAGTTTTGAGTTGTTGATTATACTCTTTTTCGGTTGCTTCGGATTATGTTTTCTGTTGGTTTATGTTTTGGTGAAGATTAAACTATTCCGTGTTGAATTTAATTCAGCTGTGATAATCATGACTTAATAATATGTGGTGAATTGTTCCTCGTGAAGCATGACATTTAAATGTGCTGTTTAATTTATTCTGAATTGTGACACTCTTGTTCATGTTACTCTGGTTAATTTATTAATTACCGCGGGGGTTTAGAAGGGTGTTAAATAATGCGCTCATTTTCAAGGCTTCTTGGGACATCACAAAAAGGACATTATTGATGCAGTACAATATTTCTTTAGTAATAATAGAATGTACAATCCTATAAACGACATAATTGTCACCCTGATACCTAAGAATAATGTAGAAAAAAATATCAAGGACTAAAAGCCTATCTCATGTTGCTCAGCCCTCTACAAGGTGATCTAAAAAATCCTTACTAGTAGACTGGGTAGTGTGATTGGAAGTATTGTTCAGCAGAACCAGTCAGCATTTATCCCAAGAAACCACATACAAAACCATATATTACTAGACTTTGAGCTCATCAAAGGGTACACAAGGAAATGTGTTATACCCCAAAATTTGCCCTCACATCTTTGAGAAAAATTAATTCAAGAGGTCTCCTCACACGAACAGAAGTCTCAAAAGCTCAGGACTACTCAAGGGATGATCGGGCAAACTTTCCTCCTAAGCAATCAACCTACAACTAGGGTTTTTCTTTTCTTAAGGGAAATTGAGCTTCCAATACTTAAAATGGATCTCATGGTTCTCTATATACTTAAATTAGGATTTTTCTAAGGAGAAGTCAACTGAACTTTAACCAAGCATAACTTCCACATGCCTTATCAGAAATTTTTCAACCAAAACTCATTTTGAAGAAGTTATGATTGATGCAAGTTGGGAAAAATTGAGAAGATGGCATAAAGAACTCATTGGAGAACTTTGGGCTTTCGATCAAAAGAGTCCCTATTTCAAACAAGGGTCATGCTCCTAACATCCAAGAGGACCAATACTTTTCCTTCATTTATTTAAATATTTATTCTATTTTTATTTGATTTTATCCAAAATTCAATAAAAAATAATAATACTTAAATAAAATGGGGAAAATGGGTGCTTCATTTTTTAAATTTTTGAGACAAAA